>NW_024882617.1:0-231302 GCF_019059575.1 Amphibalanus amphitrite | reverse complement strand
ACTTGGCAACTATAGTTGCCACTCGGCGTTGGCGTAGTCAAAAATATGAGCGGTTCATAGTTAAATAGTTGTATTTACGGATATACTGTAACGAAACATATGTTATTCAACCAGACTGTCCCCGTGTATACCTTGGGACATAGTTACATGGACTTTTGCAAATAAATTAACAATTAAGGCAGAAATTAATTAAAAAATACATGCATGTCTATACATTACCATAGTGAACCCTACCCCCATCCATTGTTTTCTTGGTCTATTCTCGACATTGTTAAATCTGTTTATGTTTATCATCTACTGAAGATATTTTTGTGGAATGGGATGCAATCTCGCTTTCTTTTTCCTCTCTCTCTCTCTCTCTCTCTCTCTCTCTCTCTCTCTCTCTCTCTCTCTCTCTCTCTCTCTCTCTCTCTCTCTCTCTCTCTCTCTCTCTCTCTCTCTCGCTCTCTTTCCCTGTTCCTCCACTGGCGGATGCAGGAAACATTACGGACATTCATAGCTCACAGAGTCCGACTTGCCCGATTTTGTTTCGTTTTCTTTGTAAAGAAAGAGAACTAAAACGGCATTTATACGATAAAGATTGCCTACGATTGCACAGTAATGCATTTATAACAAACCGAAATCCGAGAAGTTTAGGTACCTACGAGAATTTTCAAACCCTGCTGCGTGTGATATCACCTATCACCTTTCTGGATAAACCAGAGTCGCTCTCGCTTTCTATGTCGAAGACTATGCTTTGCTGGTTTTTCCTAGCGTTCGTTAGTCGCGCCACTTGCAGTATGCATAACCAAACTCAGGCATGCTCATCTGCAGGCACCGTGCCATGATGCTAAATCGTGTGACCAGCTCGTGTTTCAATTTGGAGGGGCACGTAGGTATTAAGCCTATTTGCATCAACAAATTAAGTTTTTAGCATCGTAAAGACGCTGTATGACGTTTACAAACAGGGACCCATAAACGAAAGCTCCCCCACCTCCTCCGCTGAGCTCCCATTGACGCCGATTATGACCTTGACACAGTCGTGATACCGAATTGATTCCGATGAAGCTGCTTGCTATCTGAACTTTCACAGCAGATGCTGGTGATTCAGCTGAATGAGACGGTGGAGGCGGCTTTGTGCTTTGGGTTTCGTGCGAGGATAACAGCACACGAAACTTTAGGTTACGATCACGTAGCTGATGTTGTCTCATGGGACTGAATGAAAATTGTGAACCAAAGGCGAGACATCGCCTGACTTGGGGCAGTGCTGATTCCTGGCACTGCCAGCTGGAAACGAGGAAATGGGGATTCAGGTGGTAGAAAATATGTGGGCCTGTTCAGTTGTCCTAAACTAGATGAAATTGAACTATATTTTTATGACACGTGGAATGTGTTCAAGTGCAAGTAGTGGTGGTCGCCTTGTACTTACACCACTTTTACTCGTCAATCAACATATCCCCCTTCTTATTCTGAAGTACAACCGCCAGTGTGTGCTCGAGTCGTGATCACGAAAGGGATCCAATTTGTCCAGACTCTCGTCCGAACAGTCTAAAAAACATTCGAAGGCGAACGGATTTACTGGTTAGGTAAGGACAGCAGAAGTACGTACGTATGCGGGAATCAGAAATATACTATACAATTCCATGGCTCCGGTAGGCCTGTAATCAGCGTGCTCGCAAATAGGCATGAATAATCGAGTTGCTTTGTACCCCGAGTTTTTACAAATGTATCATACCCGGTAGAAAGTTTTGTGATAGGACGGTATACCTGCCATCAACCATGTACGAGTAAATAGGGATCTGGTGAGAACTACGTATGAGATAATATGCATTCTTTGTTGAATTGTTTTCGAGCAGATTTTATTTATGCATGTCAAGATAAATGGTTAAAAAGGACTGGTAAAGAGCATCTGCTTTGGTACAGAAAAACACTTATTGATGGATAAATGAACTGTGTTTCCTGGATACCAAGGACTGCAGCTGCTTTTGGCACAGGCTACAGGCTTATACCATAGGGCATAGTGTAGATTCCACTACTTAGACGTAATTATCTTATTAAAAATTTATATTGAAGTGGCGTAACCACTTTTTTCTGTTTGGAAATTGGATTAAGGCTCGTGGGGGATAAGTTGGGACATAAATAGATTCAATGCATCCCGGCGATTAGTATTTGTTTAATGAAAAGTTACGATAGCGGCAATTTTTGACTACGCCAACGCCGAGTGGCAACTATAGTTGCCAGTCCAGAAATATATGTTAAAAATATTTTTATTTTTCAATACACCGTATGTGCATTTCTAGTGCATGTAGAAGCACAGGGCATCAAGAAAAACTGCCGAAATTTGCCCACGGAATTATCGTCGTTAATGAGTTAACCCGCGCGGGGCCGGGGTCTCCAGCCGAACGCGCGGGGCTGGGGGGTGTAAATTTTACCCCCCTGTTATCTCCCGAACTAATGGTCCGATTTGGAAAATTCAAACGCCAATCGAAAGATCTCATCACGAACAACTAAAAACATGTACTTAATTTAAATTTTGAGGTCAAGGTCAAGGTCAGGTCAAGGGTACAAATTGTAAGTTTCTACAGTATCGGCCTTGCACCGTAGTTGCCGAAGAATGGAGTCATGGACTGAGACTGATTGCCCAAAACGTGTTCTTAGGCTACCAAGACAATATTCGTTGCATACAATATCATTCAAAGGTCAAGGTCAAGGTCAGGTCAGGTCAGGTCAGGTGACCAAAAACAAAATATAGAAAAGGGCATGTGCGACACATGTTTTATGGGTCATTTTAATCATAGAATTCAATAGGCACACTCAATAAGTGATATGGACCACCTCTGGATGAATTTCAGGTCGAAGTCAGGTCAAGGTCAGGTCAAGTGAGGTCAAATTTTGAAGTTGGTTGTTAAGGCCTAAAAAGGTGTCTATCTGATGCAGTTTTTCACGGCGAATCGAATGGTGCTATTTTTGTTTCCGTACGAGGTCTAGAACTTCCAAAAAAATCATTTTTGTAAATTTTTTGTGTGTCGTGGCGTCATAAAATGTTTAAAGGGAGATAATGAGCTTTCTTTTTTCTTAAATAAAAATTACTCGACATCTATACTATTTCTACTGTAGTTTCTATAAAATATGAAAATTTCCTAGCACATTTTCGTATGTGAAAAAGGTTTTTATTTTTGCAAAAAAGAAGCAGTACTTGCAGTACTTGTAACACCCACCGAAATGCGTTGTCCTTCTCTATAAAAAGTCGCAGTATATGGCGCTTTTGTTTCAAACAGCGACGCTTGGGTTTTTGTTTATGTTATCGCCTTGTCGTTGCTTGGTTGTAAGGATTCTAATTTGAATTAGAGTTAATTCGGTTTAGAATTAATAAGATTCTAATTCGGGGGTACAGTCTGTCTTAAAAGTACCGCGCAAAGTGACGGTGGATCCATCAAGCCTGACCGAGAAAGGGCCTGCTTTAATTTGAAAGTCACCGACCAATTGACCTAGGGAATGGACGAGGATGTCAATTGCTTCGGTGACCAAAATTTAGCAGGCCCTTCCTCAGTGAGACTCGATGGATCCACCGTCACTTTGCGCGGTACTTTTAAGACAGACTGTACATAGTGCCTAGAGAAATGACACTGTTTACATTATTTTGCGCCACAAATGAACGGCATGCGCCAGAAACGCAGCCAAATCTTGCGATTGCGACTACGAAATTCATTATTTTGGCGTCAGAGCCTGAAGCGAAAAATACAAGCATATTTATTTCAAAAAGACTTCAGGTTTGTCGAACGGTGTTATGAGAATTTTGATAACAGTACTGTATAAGTTTTTCAGTGATGCCGCAAAAGTGTTGTATCTATCTTCTTTTATTGTGCAGTCGGCGGGACCGATTCAAAATTGAGTCGTTGCTTCTAAAATAGCAGCATATGGCGTCAGATGATGAACAGGAAAAATAGTTGCGTAAATTTAGACATAAACCACCCCCAAACCATGAATATCTTTTGAAGGCACTATAGACGACCATTAACTAACTAGATGTGATGAAGATCAAATGTAAGGAATACGCTCATTTTATAAAATTACATGCAAGTACCAAAAAGTGATGTAAGTACTTATTCAACGGTCATTTTCAGCGCTCCCCGCTAACGTGACTTCAAGTTGAGATATTTGCGGCAAGGTACCGAATTGAGCAAAATGGTTTTAATTTACATTATAACTTGTTGTGTTTTGTCAGAAAATGGTCCTAACTCAGATTTTGTGGAAAAAGGTCATTATCTCCCTTTAATAACTCCCACATTTTTGAACCGATTCTTCTAAAAATTGGTATGTAGGTGCACATAGACCACTTCTCTGACATATATTCCGGTTTTTTCGATACACTCAAAATTTTGGATTTTATAGTTATTTTCCCCAAAAAGTCAGTTTTTTGGAAAAATTTGGGCAAAAATCCAAAATTTTCAAAAAACCGAGATAGCCATTTGATAGACAAAGTAGAATTACGTATAACCTTTTTTGTTACGTCTTGATTCCTTTAAAAATGAAGATGTTAGCGACGTTTGAAATTTTGCCGTTTTTGAGGCGAAAATGGCGAACATGACGTCACTAAAACGTCAATTTCTCAAAAATTTCCGACGGATTTCGCTCAAATTTTCAGGGAACGTGTCAAATTGATGTAAGAAAAGGTACTGAAAGTTTGGCGGCGCTGTGCGCCGCCGTTTTTGAGATATTGCAAAAATTCGCGAGGGGGGGTAAAATTTACCCCCCCCCCCAGCCCCGTGCGGGTTAAACAATGCTGAACGCGTTATCACCTTAATATTCATTGAAGAAGTTAAGGCCCACCAGTACGAGATGGCTGGTTAGCCGCTTGTAAATTAAACCGCACGTGAATGGGATACAAGCCAGTACCGGTGAATGACGGGGGGGGGGCATGGGGTGGCTTTGCAGAGCTCCTCTCTTATCTCAAAAACCACTGGTCTGATTTTCAAACGTCAAGCGGCATTTTTTAACCCCGGGAAACTGTCAAGTGGAGCCTTATTTCATTTAGGTACTCCGAGGTTACCGATGACGTCATAGTTCAGGACGAAATAAGAATTATTAACATTTAGGCATTTTTACTCTTTGTGGTTTGGAGTTGGACGCCCCTTAATAAGCCACATCAATCTCATATTTGGTTTACACACTTAAAAATGTATGCTGCAGATACACTCCAGGTAACGTGCTTGTGTGTACTTACTTGGCTGTATCAGGTCAAAGCTGGGTCAGACCAGGCCACAAATGGTTACGGAAATTTTAACCTGCGCCCGGCTGGGGGTCCTGGATTTCCACGCCCTGCTGGGGGGGTGTTTGAACACCCCCCTTCTAACTCGGCTCCTGGGCCATGTAGCGATACGCGGAAGGCGGCGTTCGAAAGAGCGTAAAAAATAATGAGGAAATCACTCCGGTCAATTTTTTGGTCAGGTCAAAGGTCAGGTTACCAGAGGTCATTGAAGGCAAAATTTCGCCGATTTCCAGGTCGAATGTCGACAATTTCCAAGAAGCCAACGCATAACTCGGGAACCAATAGAGCTACAGCGCCGCGGAAAAACGCATTCGATAGCCCTATTAACGCCCTTTCTTAGTAATCTTCTCAGATTTGACCTGACGTCAACGGTTTTGCCTGCAGGCCGGGGCAAAAACTGCAAAAATAGCCGATTTTTTCGGAAACAGTTTTTCTGCAATAACTTTTGACCCAAGCCTTGTACGAGCTTACTTTTACCGGCATCGTGTTCCTCTCGTCACGACGCATCGAATGAACTATAAGTTGACCTTGAAAGGTCAACTTGAAAATTTGACCTCAGGTCAAGGTCATGACCTGACCGGAAAGGGTCATGTTGCATATCAGTCGATCCGTATCGTGGAGCTGAACACATCTAAGGCGTTTTCATCGTTCTAGAATGCCTCTATCAAAAGTTATTTGCGAAAAACTGTTAGATAGGGGAGAGTGGGGTAAGATGCCCAGGGTGGGAAAGACGCCCCACCCCCTCTAGCGGCGAAACAATGAATCGAACCTGGAAATTAATGTTCTTAGCGTAAAGCGGAAGCCTGCCTTGTTAACTGCACAAAAATTTGCGAAGCTCAGTTGGGCAACGGCTGGCTGGTGATTGCATGTTTTTTATTTGCTGCTTTCAAAAAATATTTTGGCGTCAAAACATTGTAAATATCAAAGAAGGTAGATAATTTTTGCGTCCCTTGGTATAGTCGTGATACATTAACATGCGTGTACTGTGTTCCAAAGAGTTTGTTTCAGGGTGTAGTTTTATGGCTAACAAATTGTGCTGATTTAATGTTACTTCGGTACCTTGGGGTAAGATGCCCCCTGTCCTGATGGGGAAAGACGCCCCCCTAAATCCGTAGGCTGTCCTTCAAGCAGCCCGTCAAATCATTTGTTACATACTTGTGATGAGAGACAAAAGCCGATCTGGGACTAATGAGAGTCCGGTACGGTCGGGTGCTCCCCATGCCGGTCTCTCGGCCCACACAGCGACTTTTTGGGCGGCATCTGATTCTGAGAGCCATCAAGACGGCCTCTGTGGGCCCCATTATTGGTTCCAGGGCCCCTCACGACATCCTTTGAGGGCTCCCACGTTGGTTCCACGGGCCGCGCTGGCATCTGAGGTCCCCACGATGGGCTCGAGGCCCCTCAAGCATCGTGAAGACCTATAAGGGCCCCACAGTGGTCTCCGAACGCCACCACGGAGGCTTGTTTGGCCACGCTGGACTATGATGGCCCTAACGATGACCTCTGAAGCCCCTTACGACTACTTTTGAGGGCCCTTACGATGACTTTTAGTGTCTATTGCAGGCTCGAAGGGAATACTGATTCGTTCAGGCGATTCACGTGCCTATTTATGTCACTTATAGTGCAGGGGGCCTCTTACCCAACGTCAGGGGGCGTCTTTCCCACCCTGTGGGGTAAGATGCCCCTTTTCACTTCTTCAGGAAAATGCTTAATAGCAAAAAATGTTATCATATTTCAGGCACGAAAGTGTGATATTTTTGGAGAAAAATGATGTCGGCTTCGGTTGAAACTCCAAGTTTTGGCTTTCCGATCGTCATTTTTGAATAATATATGACATAGTCAAACCCTGGGCATCTTTCCCCACTCTCCCCTACCATTCGTGACCTAAGATGACCTCAGGGCATAAACAGGGGTCACGGACACCATTTTCATGTTCAGTGTGTCTAAACCACTTGTAATCCAGTGTTTGGGAGTGTTTATAATGTCTTTCGTCCAAAAGAGGCGCATTTCAATTTTCTCCCATTGACTTATAATGGGGAGGTCGCAAAATTGACCTGACCTTAGGTCATCGACATCAAAATTCTGAAATATACATTTTGTACATGCTATTGCTCTTAGCAATCGCTGAAAGTTTCAAAGCGATCGGTCACTCGGTGTAGCTATGACAGACATTGAAACTTTTTATGAGGTGAAGTCACTTCAAGTGACCTGGTGACCTGACCTTGAATGACCTTGGTCTGAAATTTTCACAACATGTGTAAAATTGATGTATGATAAGGTGTACCAAAAACGGCGGCGCTCCGCGCCGCCGTTTTTGAGATATTTGCGAAAAACCACAAGAGGGGGGGGGGGGTGTTCAAACACCCCCCCAGCAGGGCGCGGGTTAAGATAGGTCATGTGATACAGGGTGTCCCAGATTTGACCGAACATTTATTTCCTGGCTAAAAGTACGATTGCGCTCGATTCTAATTAGATACAAGCATTATACTTCTATAAGATACACCTTAGCTATCGAGCTTGGAGACTGTGTGTTTTTGGTGACCGGTCACGACTCGAGTCAATTATTATTCAGAGTCAGCAAAGAGTAGTCCCTTTTCGTTTTCAGCCTCAGCAAACAAAAGGCAATCATGGTGAATAAAGTGCAATTTTGAAGTTCGTAAACGGACTTTCGGCATGGTTCTTGCTGGAGAGCTCCAGTAGCTCATTTGCAAGCAGGCAGGGGTGAGCAAATCGCAGTTATATCAGCGAGAGAAGCCAGAGAGAGCAAGAGATAACCTGATCGACAAGCCTGGGCGCGACCAAAAAGGAGCATGCACCAGTCGTCAAGCGGGTTCTTGCCATGTCATGGACAACGAACGCCACCCAGCTACCCAAAAACAAGCGAAACAACAGATCATGGTTAGCTACGAAACATCAGTCTACTTTTGACCACTATCTTCGACAAAATTTGGGAATTTGGGGCCCCTCATCTGAAAAATATGACAAAACTAACGGAAAGACAGCGCAAATCGTTACAAAGCAGCCATAAATCATAACATATCCCGCGCGGGCTGGGGGGGGGGGGGTAAATTTTACCCCCTTTGCGAATTTTTGCAATATCCAAAAACGGCGGGCTGCTGCGCCGCCAAACTTTCAGTACCTTTTCTTACATCAATTTGACACGTTCGCTGAAAATTTGAGCGAAATCCGTCGGTATTTTTTTGAGAAATTGACGTTTTAGTGACGTCATCTTCGCCATTTTCGCCTAAAAAACGGCAAAATTTGAAACGCCGCTAACATCTTCATTTTTAAAGGAATCAAGACGTAACAAAAAAGGTTATGTGTAATTCTACTTTGTCTACCAAATGGCTATCTCGGATTTTTGAACATTTTGGATTTTGGCACAATTTTTTCTTCAAAAACTGACTTTTTGGGGAAAATAATTATAAAATCCAAAAATTTGAGTGTATCCAAAAAACCGGAATATATGTCAGAGAAGTGGTCTATGTGCACCTACATACCAGTTTTTTGAAGAATCGGTTCAAAAATGTGGGAGTTATTAAAAATTTCATAACGTCACGACACAAATTTTTTGAAAAATAATTTTTTTTGGAAGTTCTAGACCTTGTACGGAAACAAAAAAAGCACCATTCGATTCGCCGTGAAAAACTGCATCAGATAGACACCTTTTTAGGCCTTAACAACCAACTTCAAAATTTGACCTCACTTAACCTGACCTTGACCTGACTTTGACCTGAAATTCATCCAGAGGTGATCTATATCACCTATTGAGTGTGCCTATTGAATTCTATGAGCAAAATGACCCATAAAACATGTGTCGCACATGCCCTTTTCTATATTTTGTTTTTGGTGACCTGACCTGACCTGACCTGACCTCGACCTTGACCTCTGAATGATATTGTATGCAACGAATATTGTCTTGGTAGCCTAAGAACACGTTTTGGGCAATCAGTCTCAGTCCATGACTCCATTCTTCGGCAGCTACGGTGCAAGGCCGATACTGTAGAAACTTGCAATTTGTACCCTTGATCTGACCTTGACCTTGACCTCAAACGTTAGATTAAGTACATGTTTTTAGTTGTTCGTGATGAGATCTTTCGATTGGCCTTTGGATTTTCCAAATCGGACCATTAGTTCGGGAGATAACAGGGGGGGGGTAAAATTTGCCCCCCCCCCTCCCAGCCCCGCGCGTTCGCGCGGGATATGCAGCAAAAAAGTAAATAGAAAGTAGAAACACACTTAGTGGTCTTACGAAGGTATTCTGCCCTTTGAAGCGACACAAAAAAGTCGTGTGTGGACGTCAGATGGTGACAACGCCCCAACGGCCGAAACAACCAGGCACTCGTCGAAAATCAAAGTGTGAGACATTTTGAGTCACAGTGCGCTTCTTCAGCTTCACGTGATGCCCCAAAGACGACCGTTAACCCGCGAGCTGCTGGGGGGGGGGGGGGGGGGGCGCTAAACGCCCCCACTTTTTTCGCCGGGCCATAGCGCCAAATTTTGGATACCTGTAGGGAATTGATTGAAGTTTATTGTGACAAAGTTAAAAAAAAAATCGGTCGGAAAATTTTTGAGATATCGAGGTTTTAGTGACGTCATGATTCCTGAGTTTTCGACCAAAAACGGCATATGTTCAAAAAATCATATAAAATCACAGATTAGACATACAGACATGCCGTAAACGCCATTAGACTGCCAATACCATGAACAATTAAATGGCTATCTTCGATTGTTGATAATCGTTCCGCATTTTCCAAAATCTTGAACTGAATCTTGGCAATTTCTCGTGACTACTTCACGACCATGATACATGCATTTCTGAAATTGAACTTTTTTAGCCAAACACGTACACACATGATAAAATGAATGTCACCATCGTGTTCTACGCCCCAAATTACCCATTAAACATGTGTCACAGGCTGCGAATATCAGTTTTGATTTCCGGGGATATTTGCCTGCCCGGTTGACCTGACCTTGACCCTGACCCATGCTTGACTGACCCCTACATGAATCTGACACTCGTTTAACCCTATATGAAGTATTATGCACAATTCTGACCGAGTTTATGACAAGAGATGCCCGGTACGAGGTTCTTAAGTTCATGCTACTGAAACTAAAACCCCGATTTTCTTTGTTTGACCTGAACTGGACCCGACCTGTAATCCCAACATTCAACTTTCAAGCACTTATCTGAATCGTATCCTCGCGTTCTTTCGTCTGCCGCCTCGCGCGTTCCGCTGCGCCTATTGGTTCTCGAGTTATCGGCTGGGGGTGGTTAACGCCCCCCCCCCCCAGCTCGTTTGTAAAATGGGTGTGTGATAATTTTGACTGTTGACTGCAATTTTCACATTTACTTTCCTTCTCAGGGATTTCATATTTTTGTCAATGACACCTTGACAACGGGCAATAGTAATCCGTGTGTATTTTCATCTTTTTTTCAATTTTCTTCTGAGCGACGACAAATTTAGCGATATTTATTAGCGAGTTAAAGCGGGCTATGTGACAACATGAATAATGTAAGGGGTAGGGCCAATAAGAAAAAAAATATTACCCTGTGTGACGCTAATGTAGCCCTCAGGTGAAGACCCCAACAAGCATTATTTCTCTCGGCTTTCGGTCTTCACCCTCGGACTACAGTGACCTCACATCGGGCAATAATTTTTACTATCGCCCGCTACCCCACGTAATATTCATATGTTTGATAACCATAAGTCGGTATTACTGCACTGAAGCTGACCCCAAGGCTGTCGGCTGATTGGCCGCGGTGTTGTTGCCAATCGTCGGCCCCGAGCCGTGTGCGGTGTGTGGTCCGGAGAGGCCGTCCGGAGAGAGCCCTGTCAGAGCCGTGTGCACCCCGTTTCAGACGTGCAAGGGCAAGTGTGACGAGTACCGGCCGTGCGTCGAGTGCACGGTGTTCGCCAGCGGCGAGCTGGTCGACACCTGCCAGACCAGCTGCGCCCAGCTGCTCATCAACCAGACGGACGTGGTCGAGGGTGAGCCGCGGCCCGTGCGCGCGCGTCTCCTCCACTCGCTCCAGTTCTCAAACAGACGTGTTCCGAGTCACTTCTGCGAATACCTTGGGATGATCGGAGCATGCTGAAAAGGCTCATTCGAGCCCTATCTTTAATTATGCATCTTTCTCAAACATTCGAGCTCTTAGAATCTCAGAGTCTTGAGCTCCATTTGAGATGATCGGAGCATGATATGCTGCGTCCAACGAGCGTTCAAACTTTCGAGTTGAAGAGAAATACTTAAGTTATATGGCATCAGCTGGCCTGTCATTGTCTGACTTGACTGGCGGTCCAGCGCTCGGAGCCGTCCCTGACTGACCCGCGGGCGCCGGCCGAAACCACTGTCCCCCTCTGACGGGGGACGGCCGCCACTGTCCCTCTCTGACCGGGGAGGGCCGCCACTGTCCCTCTCTGACCGGGGACGGCCACCACTGTCCCTCACTGACCGGGGACGGCCGCCACTGTCCCTCTCTGACCGGGGACGGCCGCCACTGTCCCTCTCTGACCGGGGCCGGCCGCCACTGTCCCTCTCTGACCGGGGACGGCCGCCACTGTCCCTCTCTGACCGGGGCCGGCCGCCACTGTCCCTCTCTGACCGGGGACGGCCGCCACTGTCCCTCACTGACCGGGGACGGCCGCCACTGTCCCTCTCTGACCGGGGACGGCCGCCACTGTCCCTCTCTGACCGGGGACGGCCGCCACTGTCCCTCTCTGACCGGGGACGGCCGCCACTGTCCCTCTCTGACCGGGGACGGCCGCCACTGTCCCTCTCTGACGGGGAGGGCCGCCACTGTCCCTCTCTGACCGGGGACGGCCGCCACTGTCCCTCTCTGACCGGGGACGGCCGCCACTGTCCCTCTCTGACCGGGGACGGCCGCCACTGTCCCTCTCTGACCGGGGACGGCCGCCACTGTCCCTCTCTGACCGGGGACGGCCGAAACCACTGTCCCTCTCTGACCGGGGAGGGCCGCCACTGTCCGTCTCTGACCGGGGACGGCCGCCACTGTCCCTCTCTGACCGGGGACGGCCGCCACTGTCCCTCTCTGACCGGGGACGGCCGAAACCACTGTCCCTCTCTGACCGGGGACGGCCGCCACTGTTCCTCACTGACCGGGGACGGCCGCCACTGTCCCTCTCTGACCGGGGACGGCCGAAACCACTGTCCCTCTCTGACCGGGGACGGCCGCCACTGTCCCTCACTGACCGGGGCCGTCCCCGACTGACCTGTGGGCGCCGGCCGAAACCACTGTCCCTCACTGACCGGGGACGGCCGCCACTGTCCCTTTCTGACCGGGGACGGCCGCCACTGTCCCTCTCTGACCGGGGACGGCCGAAACCACTGTCCCTCTCTGACCGGGGAGGGCCGCCACTGTCCGTCTCTGACCGGGGACGGCCGCCACTGTCCCTCTCTGACCGGGGACGGCCGCCACTGTCCCTCTCTGACCGGGGACGGCCGAAACCACTGTCCCTCTCTGACCGGGGACGGCCGCCACTGTTCCTCACTGACCGGGGACGGCCGCCACTGTCCCTCTCTGACCGGGGACGGCCGAAACCACTGTCCCTCTCTGACCGGGGACGGCCGCCACTGTCCCTCACTGACCGGGGCCGTCCCCGACTGACCTGTGGGCGCCGGCCGAAACCACTGTCCCTCTCTGACCGGGGACGGCCGCCACTGTCCCTCACTAACCGGGGCCGGCCGCCACTGTCCCTCTCTGACCGGGGCCGGCCGCCACTGTCCCTCTCTGACCGGGGACGGCCGCCACTGTCCCTCTCTGACCGGGGACGGCCGCCACTGTCCCTCTCTGACCGGGGACGGCCGCCACTGTCCCTCTCTGACCGGGGACGGCCGCCACTGTCCCTCTCTGACCGGGGACGGCCGCCACTGTCCCTCTCTGACCGGGGATGACCGCCACTGTCCCTCTCTGACCGGGGACGGCCGCCACTGCCCCTCACTGACCGGGGACGGCCGCCACTGTCCGTCGCCCACAGTGGAGAGTCCCGACGAGCGGATGTGCATCTACACGGACGAGTCCGTCTGCCGCTACCGCTTCGTCTACGGCTACGACGGGCTGGGCAGCCCGGTGATCCGCGTGCAGCCTACCAAACAGTGTCCGGCGCCCATCAACGTGCTCAGTGAGTGCCGACGGCCGACGGCACACTCCTCAGCTGACCTGATATACCTACTACATGTGGAGCCACTTGGTACCCCGATTGGACCGTACTCGGAGTCCTGTGAAATGTTACCAGTCCGGCTCCGATATATGCAGATATTAACCCTATTAGTGGCAGGGGGGGGGTTGTTTTTATCCACCCCTCAGGTTTTTCGGGAATATCTCCGAAACCGCTGAAGCTACGATGCTGAAATTTTCTGACTTTTCCTAAAACTAAATTGGGCACATTCCCTGAAAATTTCAAGTTCAAAATTCAATTTCATTTCATCATTTCATTTCATTTCAAAATTTCAAAAATCAAAATTTCAAATTCACACGATATCCGTGGCACCGACGTCGTTAGGAAAGAAAAGTATGGGCTATGGACTGTGGAGTGTGGAGTACCGGTAACGTGCGTAATCTGTAAGCCCTGTGACGTGCTGACCGGCTGAGCTGCTGACAGGTATGGCTCTTATGATGATTGCTGCTAATATCGTGGTGGATGTTCATCAATACAGCCCATATTCAGCCCGGATTCACCCCAAAATCGGGACACCTCGGATCGAGCCGACACTTGCACACACTAGAGGTCCAGACACACACAATCTACAGCCAGAGCCATTCCGTGGCACTCCCAGCCGTTTGACCCGCAGAGGTCAGTAAAGGTCACGTGGCCCAAATTTGCACAGCAGTTTGTGGCCCACCCATTGGAGCTGGAGCGCTAAAAATGGCACCAAACGACTCGCCAGCATCTATGCGTTAACCTGAGGTCATTTGCGGGCTACTTCGAAAATACACGTGCGCAACGGTTCTCGAGTGTGAAGATCGACCGAATTTGAAATCAAAGCATACCATCGGATAGCTCAAAAGCCGCAGTAACTTTTTCCTGACAACCGTTTATCGCTATGTGACCCCGTTTTTCCTCGGCAGGACCAAATGTACAAATAAACGCCCCCCCCCCCCCCCGACGTCGCAGCCCGGATTCAGACCAGATTCGTGACACCGCAGATTGACCGCAGCTGAACGTTTGCCAGCGTCTAACGTGTAGGGAGGGGAACGGTTGGACCCCCCCTGCCGTTCGGCTCCTGATTGAGCTAGAGCCTCGCGGAAAAACGAGCGTGTTGTCCGTGACGATAGGAAGCCGATGCTACCCAATTTTAAGGTCCTAGGTCATTGGTTGACCTTCCAGGTCAGGTCAATGACCCAAAAGTCGGGCAAATCGGGACCTGCTAGAACTTTGTGAAGGGGAGCTGTGATGGGTTTTTCGGGGCGCTGATCACGAATTTCATGTTGGTTTTGATCACAGGGATGATGTCTTCATGCCATGCATTTAGGCCATGTCGGGTCAGGTCAGGTCAGGTCAACCAGAAGGCGTCCTGCCGGCTATCCGTAGTAGGTGTCAACTGCCTCTGACAACTTCGTAACATGTTACGAAGGCACTAAAACTACTTCGTAAATGTTCAAATGGATGCTAAATTCAAAATCAGCTAAAAGAAACTACCCAAGAAACATGTTAAGTTCGAAAAAGTGACCCGAGGTCATCAAAGGTCAATGACCTGACCTGACCTTCAGGTGACCTTGACAGCCGCCGTAATGCGTGGGACGAACATCATTTAACCCGCGCTCCGTAGGGCTATCGGCGGACCCTGCCACCTGTAGGGGGGGGGGGGGGGGCGTTTCGGCCCCCCTAAGATGTCGGAAAGCTACCGGCCGATTTTCAAAACTCAAACGGCGTTGGATAGCCTTGCCACGGAACTACCTAGTGACCTTATTTCATTGACCTTGGCCTAACCGATCGATCCGTATCAGTCGATCCGTATCGTTGAGCTGAACACATCTGACCTGACGTGTTTTCACCGCTCTAGCACGTCTCTATCAAAAGTTATTGTTAAAAAACTGCTGATGACCTTTAATGACCTAAGATGACCTCAGGGGTATACATAGAGGTCATAGGTGCATTTTTCCGATTCAGTGTGTCATGCTCAGGTACTAATGAACTAATGTTTGAGAGGATTTAGAACGGCATTTGTCCAAAAGAGGCGCATTACAGTTCTCTTCCATTGTTGACTTATACTGGAGAGGTTGCAAAATTGACCTGACCTTAGGTCACAGATATAAAAAACTCCGAGGTATACATTCTATACATAATGCTACTTTTATCAATCGCCGAATGTTTCAAAGTGATCGTTCAGTCGGTGTAGCTATAGTGAGCCTTTGAACTTTCCTGAGGTAAGGTCACTTGACGTGAACTGGTGACCTGATCTTGAGCGACCTGGGTCTAAAATTTCACAACATGTGGGGAAAAGATGTTTAACCCGCGCCCGACTGGGGGGGGGGGGGCTATTCATAGCCCCCTCCCGTTTTTCTGCAATAACGTCCAAACCACTTGACGTATCGACGCCAAACTTTCAGTACCTTCAGCTGCATCAATTTGACACCTTGTGTCGAAATTTGAACTTCGTAGCTACCATAGGTCGGCCGGAAATGACGTCAGAGTGACGTCATGTTCGGCCGATTTCGACGCAAAACATTGAACCACGGCAATCGCTCCCAAGAGCTCAGTTTTTAAGCTAGATCTAATTTCTTTGCATGAAAGGACTCAGAATTGACTGCGCTATCAAACTGTTATCTTGGATTTTCAAAATTTGGAAAATTTCGAAAATTTTATATAAATATATTCAAAATTTATATTTATATATTTTGTTTAAACGTTTTTGACTTTTAGAAAAAACGGAATATATGTGACAGAACGCATGCTTATGACTAACTCTAGCAGGTTTTAGCTAAATATCTTCAAAAATGGCCAAGTTATACGCATTATTGCAAAAAATTCACAATTATTAATATTTCAAATCATTTTTTCAGTACGTTTTTGACATCGTACATCAATATGAATAGCACCATCGTGTTCCTGAGCTCAAACTTCATCAAATAGTCACCTTTTTTGTTGAAAAATTTTAACTTCAAAATTTGACCTTTTTTTTACCTGAAAGTGACCTGACCTAAGCTATATTCGACTCAAAATGACCTCGAATGACACAGACGACATCAAATTCGAAATCTATGGCCTAAATAGACCATAAAACATGTGTCACTTGACCAACGCATGATATAATATTTCCGTGACCTGTGATGACCTGACCCTGACCTGAAAATCAAAGTACAAGTTTGGTACCCTCGAGGTATCTAGAGCATCTGTTCACGAGTATGTAAACCAAAAATGAGCCTGATCTGACTTGTAAGACGACGGCCAGAGCCCAAAATGTGAACAAGCCGAAATGCTAATAATTTTTACTTTGACCTGATCTGTGATGTCATCGGTGACCTCGAGGTCAATGAAATTAGGTTTCGTTCGACAGTTTTTCCAGGGCTATCAGACATCGTTTGAATTTTGACGATCGACCCAGTAGTTTCGGAGTTCGGAGGGGGGCTATGGAGAGCCCCCCCCCCCCACCAGTAGGGCGTGTTATACGCAGACCCCAGTGGGGCGCGGGTTAAACAGGTGTACCGGCGTGAAAACGTACGGCGGCGTGAAAACGCCCCCCACCCCCAACCCCAACCCAACCCAGCACGGCGCTGGTTAGAAGCTGAGCCCTTGGGAGCGATTGACGTAGTTCAATGTTTGGCGTCGAAATCGGCCGAACATGACGTCACTCTGACGTTATTTCCGGCCGACCTATGGTAGCTACGAAGTTCCAATTTTGAAACAAGTCAAAGTCATGCAGCCGAAGGTACTGAAATTTTGCGTCGATGCGCCAAGCAGATTAGAAAATACTTCGGAAAAAAGCGTTTCTCATGTCGGGACTTATGTAGTGGCCGGTATTTGGGTGGCCGCCTTGCCCCAGGGTATGGGGCAAAGTGGCCTAAATCCATAGGTGTAAGGTTTAGGTAGCGTGACCTTTACTGACCTCTGTGGGTCAAACGGCTGGGAGTGCCACGGAATGGCTCTGGCTGTAGATTGTCTTTGTCTGGGCCTCTATTGCGGGCAAGTGTCAGCTCGATCCGAGGTGTCCCGATTCTGGGCTAAATCCGGGCTGAATATGCCGTTGATGCCGTTGATGGACATTCGTTGTGGTCGGTTTGGCGGTGCTGATGTTCCGACTCTCCTCAGGTATCGTTCTGACGCTGATTGCCGCTATCGTGGCGGTCGGTATGGCGACACTGCTGCTGTGGAAACTGCTCACCACCATCCACGACAGGCGCGAGTACGCCAAGTGGGACTCGGAGCGCAAAAACGCCAAATGGGACACGGTGAGTGACGCTCCCTGGCGCTCGATCCGCACTGAAAACAATCTGACCCGAGGCCGGCGAGTGAACCGGCACCCATCCGCAACCATTTGACCATCGGCAGGCCGGTTACCCCAATACCCCACCCTTACCCGCCCAGTACATACTATCCGGAAAACACGCCGGTGACGGGTAATCAGACCACCTACCCACCCAGAACTACATACGAGTATGTATGTACCTATATCAAGCACCGCACAGAGAAGGCCCAACGATACCCGCACAACCCTATCACATACCCGCGAGGTGCTGATCCGAAACCCGCTCGGCCGAACATGACGTCACTCTGACCTCATTTCCGGCCGACCTCTGGTAGCTATGAAGTTCATATTTTGACACAAGGTGTCAAATTGATGCAGCCGAAGGTACTGAAAGGGTGGCGTCGATACGTCAAGCGGCTTGGAAGCTATTGCAGAAAAACTGGAAGGGGGGGGGCTATGAATAGCCCCCCCCGTTAGGCGTGGGTTAAATAAAATAACCGCATAATAGCCGTTCTCACGACGGTCATCTGGTGCACATTTGGTGCAGATTTGGTGCAGATTAGGGACACATTTGGTCAAATTAGGTTCAGTGTATCTCTTAGTAGCTATCAGCTAGGGTTGCACTTATTGCTTATATGCCTGCTTTGTCATATTATCAGAGGGTATCATCGAGTAAAACACTGACAAACATCATAAAATGAAGATATTTGCTGTAATAGAGATTAGGTGCAGATTTGGTCAAATTAGGTGCATTCGCCGGATAGTCCATCGTGAAAACGGCTAATAGTGGTACGGCAACCTATGAGACAAAGGTTTAGGTGCAGGTAAAAGAAGATCTAAATGTATGCTTTTATTTGTAACAAATAGATAGCTACGTTTTGTGGTTGTGCACTGTTCCGCCACAACTTCTGCCTTTTTCCAAGCACAGCGTCGGCTGTTTTCTGTGAGAGGCGGCCAGTAGCTGACCGGGTCTGCCTTCTTTCAGGGCGAGAACCCTATCTACAAGCAGGCGACCTCGACCTTTAAGAACCCAGCTTATGGCGGGAAGATGTGAGCTCTACTGGCGAGTGGCGGCGCTCCGGGGCCCTGAGATGGTGCCGCACCGTACACTGCTGAGGGCAGGCTGCCCTCCCGCTGCGCGGCCGGCCGAGTGACCGGCGCTCAGTGACCGGCGCTCAGTGACCGGCGCTTAGTGACTCAGTGACCGGCGCTCAGTGACCGGCGCTCAGTGACCGGCGCTCAGTGACCGGCGCTCAGTGACTCAGTGACCGGCGCTCAGTGACTGGCGCTCAGTGACCGGCGCTCAGTGACCGGCGCTCAGTGACCGGCGCTCAGTGACCGGCCACCAGAGGTCACCTGAACACCCTGCGCCCCGTGTGTTCCCAAGGTTCAGGCCGTTCACTATGCGCCCGTGGACTATATACTATAAAGGGTGACTGAGAGGGCGAGACCGCGCCCATAATTACAACCAAGTCACCGTCTTGATGGATACTAAGTTGAAAATATGTCTGATGTCCGGACATATTGCCGATCATTGGATACCTATTTCTGTGCCTTAGTGATAATCACAGCCTACTGCACATTTAATGATGAGATTTACCCAATATTATGCAATTGAGCTGTTAAATTGTGTCAATTTTTAGTCTTAAGCTTGGTAAGTGCTTTGGTGAGGTGCAAAAGGTACATATATACTTAAACAATTAAGCTATTCAATGACATTGCATTCGTATGCGTATTGTGTATGCAAGCTACAGACCAAAAGATACCTGCTGTGTTTTGACTCGAGGCCTTCAACATATGTAGAAGTGTCGAAAATCAATAAGTATGCAAAACAGCAAGTGCTTTGTCTATATTTTGCTCTTATAATTTATTCTGAAGAATGCCTGGGCTAGAATGTCAATGCATTATTTTATAATTATATGTAAGCATTATACATGCATTGCCATTGGTAACGAGCATAATGTCCTTTCCTGGCTTACCGATTTATTCAGCATTTGAGTCATTCATAGGTCTGTACATGAGCTATTCAACCGCAACAGATGATCCGCAAATAAACCGTTTCATCGTTAGTGAAGTGGAATATTGGTTGTATTGCTGCATAAGAGCCTTTGGTTTTAGTGCGACCACTGCGCGGCCATGAGATGTAAATTTGTAATGGTTAGACCAAATGTGTCGTCTGCACTGACAGACCACTGCACAGACCACTGGAGCACTGACAGCTGGCCGCCGCGGCGCTGCCCCCCGCGGCGGAGCGCTGCTGAGTGCTGACACCAGTACCACCCCCGTGGCGCGGCGCTGCTGAGTGCTGAGACCAGTACCACCCTCGTGGCGCGGCGCTGCTGACTGCTGAGACCGCCCCGAGTAGCAGACTGCTGCTGACTGCTGAGACCACCCCGAGCGGCGGAGCGCTGCTGAGTGCTGAGGCCAGTACCACCCCCGTGGCGCAGCGCTGCTGAGTGCTGAGACCAGTACCACCCCCGTGGCACAGCGCTGCTGACTGCTGAGACCGCCCCGAGTAGCAGACTGCTGCTGACTGCTGAGACCGCCGGCCGAGCGGCAGACTGCTGCTGACTGCTGAGACCGCCCCGAGCGGCGGAGCGCTGCTGACTGCTGAGACCGACCCGAGCGGCGGAGCGCTGCTGACTGCTGAGACCGCCCCGAGCGGCGGAGCGCTGCTGACTGCTGAGACCGCCCCGAGCGGCGGAGCGCTGCTGACTGAAACCGGCCCCGCCAACATTGACCCACCGACCCCGCCAACATGGACCCCACCGACCCCGCAAACATGGGTCATGGATCCCACCGGCCCCGCCAACATTGACCCACCGACCCCGCAAACATGGACCCCACCCGCCCGCCGCGGCCGCATATAAATGGATGGAAGACGAGCAGTGATTTTTGGGGCTGTTGACTATGTGGTTTACATAAACTGTCCTCGGGGCACGTTCCCGGCTGTGACGTCACATGGTGTTTACGTTTTCGAAACACAAGTGTTTACTTAAACAGTGACAACTAACAAGCAGTTGAGACGATACTGTAAAAGGTGCAAAGAAAAGATAATCTGATGGAAATATGTCTCATATCATGACATATCGCAAGAATAAGGACAGTTTTCATCAAAAAATACTCACGACGCTAGACGCTAGTTAGCAGAGAACGATGCTCAAAATAGGTCTTAATTACAATGAAATAATAAAACCTACCATTCCAGTCCCTTGCAGGGTTATTGGGTTAGTTTAAAGGGACCCTCCCACCTTAACATTAGTTTTGAGTTGAGATAGCCAAGTTTGCGGCCAGGCTCAGAAACCACCATTTATCTTGGTCGCAACCCCCGCAGCTTTATGGTGTTCAAGAAATTTCTTCCCTTTACTTGCAGGGTGGGACCTGCAGCGTGGTCCCTATCTCTTAACCATTACGGGAATCTGATGACGTCATCAGGCTTTCGAACGTCCGTTAAATGTTTGACTAAAACGTTTTGTAGCACGCGGTGGTATATGCTGCTTTGCGCGCAACAAATGCCGCACTTTCAAATAAAGTCGCTAGGAACAGCGGAGATCCCAAAAAGTAAACAAAAGTAAAAGTCTAATATCTTGAAAACCGGTGAATATTTTTCGATGAAATTTGGTAGATATTCGTTTTTGCTCTTTCTGAACCGAGCGACATCACTTTCATGCCAATTCATTAACTTTTTTGAAGGTGGGAGTGTCCCTTTAACCCTCGCCCGTATTGGTGTTTTTCCAGCTGCGAACGTATAAGGGGGGGGGGGGGTCCGTTGGAACCCCCCCCCCTTGCCGTTTCGCCTCTGATCGAGCTAGAGCTTCGCGGAAAAAACTAGCGTGTTGCCCGTGACGAGAGGAAGCCGATGATACCCAATATTTTTAGGTCCTAGGTCATCGGTTGACCTTCCAGGTCAGGTCAATGACCCAAAAGTCGGGAAAATCGGGACCTGTTAGAAAGCCGTAAAGCGTGGCTGCTATGGGGTTTTTCGGGATGCTGATCACGAATATCATGTTAGTTTTGATCACAGATGATGTCTTCATGCATTTAGGCCAGGTCGGGTCAGGTCAGGTCAGGTCAACCAGTAAGGGTATTCGTAGTAGGTGGCAACCGCCTCTGACACCTTCGTAACATGTTACGAAGGTGCCACAACTACTTCGTAAATGTTCATATGGTTGATAAATTCGAATTCAGCTCCAAAAACTGGCCTAGTAACATGTAAAACTCGAAAAAGTGAGCCGAGGTCATCAAAGGTCAATGACCTGACCTGACCTTCCGGTGACCTTGACACACACCCTAATGCATGGGAGCAACATCATATCCCATGTTTGAGCGCTTAAAACCACGAAAAGACTGCAAACGCGCGGCTAATGCCAGCCGACATACGCCGAATCGCGATTCCGGCCAAACATGGTCTCGAAAAGTAGGTCACAGGTCAAAGGTCATTAGGGTCAGGGTCATGAAAATTTCGGGGTAGGTGTAAAATTGCTTAACGCGAGGGTACTGAAAGTTTCGTCGCGATCGGCCGCTTTTTACGCGAGTTATTCGCGAAAAACCGAGGGGGGGTCCGTGCGACCCCCCACCCCCCCCCACACCCTATAAGGGCGAAGGTTAAGACTCATTTACCCACCTACCAGCCCAGAGCCTATTTTAAGGGAATTTGACTGGGGGGGCAACCTGGAAAATTGTCTTTAATAATCCATTAACCCTCGCCCGTATTGGTGTTTCCAGTAGCGAGCGTATAGGGGGGGGGGGTCCGTTGGCCCCTGATCGAGCTAGAGCTTCGCGGAAAAAACGACCGTGTTGCCCGTGATGAAAGGAAGCCGATTATACCCAGTTTTAAGGTCCTAGGTCATCGGTTGACCTTCCAGGTCAGGTCATTGACCCAAAAGTCGGGAAAATGGGGACCTGTTAGAGCGTCGTAAAGAGTGGCTGCTATGGTTTTTCGGGGTGCTGATCACGAATATCATGTTAGTTATGATCATAGATGATGTCTTCATGCATTTAGGCCAGGTCAGGTCAGGTCAACCAGTAAGGGTTTTGCCGGGTATTCGTAGTAGGTGGCAACCGCCTCTGAGAGCTTCGTAACATGTTACGAAGGCACCAAAACTACTTCGTAAATGGTCAAATGGTTGCTTAATTCGAATTCAGCTCCAAAAACTAGCTTAGAAACATATAAAACTCGAAAATGTGAACCGAGGTCATCAAAGGTAAATGATCTGACCTGACCTTCCGGTGATCTTGACACCTACCCTAATGCATGGGAGCAACATCATATCCCATGTTTGAACGTTTGAAACCACGAAAAGACTGCAAACGCGCGGCTAATGCGAGGCGACATACGCCGAATCGCGACCTCGGCCAAACATGGTGCCATGGTGCTAGGCCGCCGGTGCATCTGAAAGAACTGTGGTGCCCCTGACAAGCCTGAAGTTCCAACGACAGGCCCGTGGTGCCCCTGACAGGCCCATGATGCCTTTGCGAGGCCGGTGGTGTCCACGTGAGGCCGGTGGTGCCCCTGGGCCCTGACAGGACTGTGGTGCTCCTGACAAGCCTGGAGTGTCCCCGACAGGCACGTGGTGCCACTAACAGGCCCAAGGTGTCCCAGTCCCTGCGAGGCCGGTGGTGTCCCTGCCAGGCATGTGGTGTCCATACTAGGCCTCTGGTGCCCCTGACAGGTCCATGGCGCCCTTGCTAGGCCTATGGTGCCTCTGGCAGGCCTATGGTGCCCCTGACGGGCCTGTGGTGGTACCCCTGACAGGCCCAAGGTGGTGCCCCTGCGAGGCCGGTGGGGCCCCTGGCAGGTCTGTGGTGCCCCTGGCAGACCTATGGTGCTCTTGCTAGGTTGATGGTGCTCCCAACAGGCCTGTGGTGCCCCTGACAGGCCGGTGGTACCCCTGGCAGGCCTGTGGTGTCCCCGGGCCCCAAGAGGGTGGGGGGTCATGACCCATATGACCCACCCTTAGATACACCACTGGTCATTACTTACAGACTGACTCATTTGACATCCATTGCAAAACAAGTCACAGTAGTTACGTAGTATGTTTGTCACCCTGTTCCTTTATGCCCATTTTTATAGTGGGCAAATCTCGACGACTAGGGGGGCAATTCTGTTGAGTGCGGGGGCATTTGCCCCCCCAGTTAACATGTTAAAATAGGCCCTGTTAACCAGCCCCTGAACTGTCCGAATTTAAATTTCCTAACTCACAACTCGCCTCACGAGTTTGCCGCATATCGCCATAATTGTCACATAAACGCGTTTACGCGCCATGTTGAGCTCTGAGGCATCTACCGCATAAACGGTTTACGGCGGAGGTCTGACGTCATTGACGGGATGTGACGTCAGGATCAGGTCGACGCTGATTGGTGCTTCAAAAAATAAACATGTGTATGGTTTATTAAACGGGATAAACTGACGTCGTGAACAGCCCTTTCGACCGGCCAGCGGGCTACTGAGGGGGGGGGGGGGAGGGGGCTCACAAAGCGGGCTGGCCGGGCGATGGACCCTCATCGGCGCCTGCGGCCGCGCAGAACGGATCTCAGCGCGCCTGACGGCAGCGCTGAGCACTGGGGCAGGCCTGAGCGGATCGGAGCCCATGGGCAGGCCAGAGCGCCGCGTGGTCACCTTCTGGTTGTTCTGTTCAAGCCTGCTGAAGTCGAATGAGTCATTCACTTTTTGTTGTCCGCATTTTGACAATGTATTTTTTTTTCTCCTATTTGTTTCAATTATGTTTGGTAGGTTTAAATTTTAGTGCAGGTGGTCCATACGCACTTTCAGGAGCTCTGTTCATATATTACGAGCATGTAACAATTACAAACAACACGAGGCACATACATTGAAGCTTAACCATCGCCGACCGATAGGGGGTGGCCGCCCCCCATTGGTTTTTCATGCAATAGCTCCGAAGACGCCGGGGCTACAGAGCTGAAATTTGGCGTACGTGACCGATAATCCAAGCCGCAAGCTCGTGACACCAACCGCATTTTCAGGTCAAATCAGGTCCATCAGCTATGACGTCATAAGTGAACCTCGCACGATCCTCAGATCTCGCAACTTCGCAACGCCACCACTCCTAGTGCCAGAGGAACTTTCACATGCAGATGAAACTTACGGGACGTAGTATCCTCTAGAGGTCTCACAACTTATATATTTCGGATTTTTTCTCAAGCTCACATGAGGTCAGGTCGGTCACGTGACCTCACTACTTAAAGTCAAAGGGGGGAAATGAAAACGGCTATTTTAGCGCCGGGAACGATCTCAAACAATCTCAAGCACATGGAATCGTGATTTCTTGCACTCTTTGCAAAGGCCGATGCTTCACTTTTGCATTGTTGACCTTGCGTGACGTCATTTATGACGTCAATTGGATCATAGGTAAGAGTTTTTTGTTAATAACTCCCGATCAAATTACGCTACCGAGTCAGGAAAACCACCAAAGGACTCAGGAAGACCTAACAAATCGAATGATATGCGACAACACCTACTGGCTCCTTTGACCATCTTCGTGACCTGGGGACGCTCCCCTGACCTTGGCCCAAGGCTAACACCTGAAGTTCACCTCACCCGAGCAAAAATTATACCATTCGACGTATCTGGGCGAGGCAAACACGATGATGCCAAAATCGCGGCTCTGCGACCTTCTTTGCGAAGAAAACTGAACCCGTGCCTAGGGTCACTTGACCTGGCCTCAGAGGTCACCGGTTGAATTGGGACCTTAAACTTGGTTACCAGTCCCTGCGTCTCGTAACGGCGCACACGCTTGTTTTTGCTGAGACGCTCTAGCTCCATCAGGGGCGAAACAGCGAGGGAGGTCTTACCAATCCCCCCCTCGGCCGGCGTGTATGTAGAAAACCAATAGGTCCGGCGAGGGTTAATATTTTTGAGAGTTTAACTTATCCATTAGAGTTTAACTTGGTCTCCTGCCAATTGCGTACAAATAACGGTTGGCGGCTGTGCTGCGTTGTGTCTGTGTCCCGGGGGGCCGCCGTGCTGTGTCTGTGTCCCGGGGGCCGCTGTGCTGTGTCTGTGTCCCGGGGGCCGCTGTGCTGTGTCTGTCCCGGGGGGGGGGGGGGGGCGCCGTGCTGTGTCTGTGTCCCGGGTGGCCGCCGTGCTGTGTCTGTCCCGGGTGGCCGCCGTGCTGTGTCTGTGTCCCGGTTGGCCGCCGTGCTGTGTCCCGGGTGGCTGCCGTGCTGTGTCTGTCCCGGGTGGCCGCCGTGCTGTGTCTGTGTCCCGGGTGGCCGCCGTGCTGTGTCTGTGTCCCGGGTGGCCGCCGTGCTGTGCTGTGTCTGTGTCCCGGTTGGCCGCCGTGCTATGTCGTGTCTGTGTCACGGGGGGCCGCCGTGCTGTGTTTGTGTCTGTGTCCCGGGTGGCCGCTGTGCTGTGTTGTGTCTGTGTTCCGGATGGCCGCCGTGCTGTGTTTGTGTCCCGGGTGGCCGCCGTGCTGTGTCTGTGTCCCGGGTGGCCGCCGTGCTGTGTCCCGGGTGGCTGCCGTGCTGTGTCTGTCCCGGGTGGCCGCCGTGCTGTGTCTGTGTCCCGGGTGGCCGCCGTGCTGTGTCGTGTCTGTGTCCCGGGTGGCCGCCGTGCTGTGTTTGTGTCCCGGGTGGCCGCCGTGCTGTGTCGTGTCTGTGTCCCGGGTGGCCGCCGTGCTGTGTCTGTGTCCCGGGTGGCCGCCGTGCTGTGTCTGTGTCCCGGGTGGCCGCCGTGCTGTGTCTGTGTCCCGGGTGGCCGCTGTGCTGTGTCTGTGTCCCGGGTGGCCGCCGTGCTGTGTCGTGTCTGTGTCCCGGGTGGCCGCCGTGCTGTGTCGTGTTTGTGTCCCGGGTGGCCGCCGTGCTGTGTCTGTGTCCCGGGTGGCCGCTGTGCTGTGTCTGTGTCCCGGGTGGCCGCCGTGCTGTGTCTGTGTCACGGGGGACCGCCGTGCTATGTCGTGTCTGTGTCACGGGGGGCCGCCGTGCTGTGCTGTGTCTGTGTCCCGGGGGCCGCCGTGCTGTGTCTGTGTCCCCGGGTGGCCGCTGTGCTGTGTCTGTGTCCCGGGTAGCCGCCGTGCTGTGTCTGTGTCCCGGGTGACCGCCGTGCTGTGTCTGTGTCCCGGGGGCCGCCGTGCTGTGTCTGTGTCCCGGGTGGCCGCCGTGCTGTGTCTGTGTCCCGGGTGGCCGCCGGGCTGTGTCTGTGTCTGTGTCCCGGGGGGCCGCCGTGCTGTGTCTGTGTCTGTGTCCCGGGTGGCCGCTGTGCTGTGTCTGTGTCCCGGGTGGCCGCCGGGCTGTGTCTGTGTCTGTGTCCCGGGGGGCCGCCGTGCTGTGTCTGTGTCCCGGGTGGCCGCCGTGCTGTGTCTGTGTCCCGGGTGGCCGCTGTGCTGTGTCTGTGTCTGTGTCCCGGGTGGCCGCCGTGCTGTGTCTGTGTCTGTGTCCCGGGTGGCCGCTGTGTCGTGTCTGTGTCTGTGTCCCGGGTGGCAGCCGTGCTGTGTCGTGTCTGTGTCCCGGGTGGCCGCTGTGTCGTGTCTGTGTCTGTGTCCCGGGTGGCCGCTGTGTCGTGTCTGTGTCCCGGGTGGCCGCTGTGCTGTGTCTGTGTCCCGGGGGGCCGCCGTGCTGTGCTGTGTCTGTGTCCCGGGTGGCCGCTGTGCTGTGTTGTGTCTGTGTCCCGGGTGGCCGCCGTGCTGTGTTTGTGTCCCGGGTGGTCGCCGTGCTGTGTCGTGCTATGTCCCGGTTGGCCGCCGTGCTGTGTCTGTGTCCCGGGTGGCCGCCGTGCTGTGTCTGTGTCCCGGGTGGCCGCCGTGCTGTGCTGTGTCTGTGTCCCGGTTGGCCGCCGTGCTGTGTTGTGTCTGTGTCCCGGGTGGCCGCCGGGCTGTGCTGTGTCTGTGTCCCGGGTGGCCGCCGTGCTGTGTCTGTGTCCCGGGTGGCCGCCGTGCTGTGTCGTGTCTGTGTCCCGGGTGGCCGCTGTGTCGTGTCTGTGTCTGTGTCCCGGGTGGCCGCTGTGTCGTGTCTGTGTCCCGGGTGGCCGCTGTGCTGTGTCTGTGTCCCGGGTGGCCGCCGTGCTGTGTTGTGTCTGTGTCCCGGGTGGCCGCCGTGCTGTGTCTGTGTCTGTGTCCCAGGTGGCCGCCGTGCTGTGTCGTGCTATGTCCCGGGTGGCCGCCGTGCTGTGTCTGTGTCCCGGGTGGCCGCCGTGCTGTGCTGTGTCTGTGTCCCGGTTGGCCGCCGTGCTATGTCGTGTCTGTGTCACGGGGGGCCGCCGTGCTGTGCTGTGTCTGTGTCCCGGGTGGCCGCCGTGCTGTGTCTGTGTCCCGGGTGGCCGCCGTGCTGTGCTGTGTCTGTGTCCCGGTTGGCCGCCGTGCTATGTCGTGTCTGTGTCACGGGGGGCCGCCGTGCTGTGCTGTGTCTGTGTCCCGGGTGGCCGCCGTGCTGTGCTGTGTCCCGGGTGGCCGCCGTGCTGTGCTGTGTCCCGGGTGGTCGCCGTGCTGTGTCTGTGTCCCGGGGGCCGCCGTGCTGTGTCGTGTTTGTGTCCCGGGTGGCCGCTGTGCTGTGTCTGTGTCCCGGGTGGCCGCCGTGCTGTGTCCCGGGTGGCTGCCGTGCTGTGTCTGTCCCGGGTGGCCGCCGTGCTGTGTCTGTGTCCCGGTTGGCCGCCGTGCTGTGTCTGTGTCCCGGGTGGCCGCCGTGCTGTGTCTGTGTCTGTGTCCTGGGTGGCCGCCGTGCTGTGTCGTGTCTGTGTCCCGGGTGGCCGCCGTGCTGTGTCGTGTTTGTGTCCCGGGTGGCCGCCGTGCTGTGTCGTGTTTGTGTTCCGGGTGGCCGCCGTGCTGTGTCGTGTCCCGGGTGGCCGCCGTGCTGTGTCTGTGTCTGTGTCCCAGGTGGCCGCTGTGCTGTGTTGTGTCTGTGTCCCGGGTGGCCGCTGTGCTGTGTTGTGTCTGTGTCCCGGCTGGCCGCCGTGCTGTGTTGTGTCCCGGGGGGCCGCCGTGCTGTGTCCCGGGTGGCCGCCGTGCTGTGTTTGTGTCCCGGGTGGCCGCCGTGCTGTGTCGTGTTTGTGTCCCGGGTGGCCGCCGTGCTGTGTCTGTGTCCCGGGTGGCCGCTGTGCTGTGTCTGTGTCCCGGATGGCCGCCGTGCTGTGTCGTGTCCCGGGTGGCCGCCGTGCTGTGTCTGTGTCTGTGTCCCGGGTGGCCGCTGTGCTGTGTCGTGTCTGTGTCCCGGGTGGCCGCCGTGCTGTGTCTGTGTCCCGGGTGGCCGCCGTGCTGTGCTGTGTCCCGGGTGGCCGCCGTGCTGTGCTGTGTCCCGGGTGGCCGCCGTGCTGTGCTGTGTCCCGGGTGGTCGCCGTGCTGTGTCTGTGTCCCGGGTAGCCGCCGTGCTGTGTCTGTGTCTGTGTCCCGGGGGGCCGCCGTGCTGTGTCTGTGTCTGTGTCCCGGGTGGCCGCTGTGCTGTGTCTGTGTCCCGGGTGGCCGCCGGGCTGTGTCTGTGTCTGTGTCCCGGGGGGCCGCCGTGCTGTGTCTGTGTCCCGGGTGGCCGCCGTGCTGTGTCTGTGTCCCGGGTGGCCGCTGTGCTGTGTCTGTGTCTGTGTCCCGGGTGGCCGCCGTGCTGTGTCTGTGTCTGTGTCCCGGGTGGCCGCTGTGTCGTGTCTGTGTCTGTGTCCCGGGTGGCAGCCGTGCTGTGTCGTGTCTGTGTCCCGGGTGGCCGCTGTGTCGTGTCTGTGTCTGTGTCCCGGGTGGCCGCTGTGTCGTGTCTGTGTCCCGGGTGGCCGCTGTGCTGTGTCTGTGTCCCGGGGGGCCGCCGTGCTGTGCTGTGTCTGTGTCCCGGGTGGCCGCTGTGCTGTGTTGTGTCTGTGTCCCGGGTGGCCGCCGTGCTGTGTTTGTGTCCCGGGTGGTCGCCGTGCTGTGTCGTGCTATGTCCCGGTTGGCCGCCGTGCTGTGTCTGTGTCCCGGGTGGCCGCCGTGCTGTGTCTGTGTCCCGGGTGGCCGCCGTGCTGTGCTGTGTCTGTGTCCCGGTTGGCCGCCGTGCTGTGTTGTGTCTGTGTCCCGGGTGGCCGCCGGGCTGTGCTGTGTCTGTGTCCCGGGTGGCCGCCGTGCTGTGTCTGTGTCCCGGGTGGCCGCCGTGCTGTGTCGTGTCTGTGTCCCGGGTGGCCGCTGTGTCGTGTCTGTGTCTGTGTCCCGGGTGGCCGCTGTGTCGTGTCTGTGTCCCGGGTGGCCGCTGTGCTGTGTCTGTGTCCCGGGTGGCCGCCGTGCTGTGTTGTGTCTGTGTCCCGGGTGGCCGCCGTGCTGTGTCTGTGTCTGTGTCCCAGGTGGCCGCCGTGCTGTGTCGTGCTATGTCCCGGGTGGCCGCCGTGCTGTGTCTGTGTCCCGGGTGGCCGCCGTGCTGTGCTGTGTCTGTGTCCCGGTTGGCCGCCGTGCTATGTCGTGTCTGTGTCACGGGGGGCCGCCGTGCTGTGCTGTGTCTGTGTCCCGGGTGGCCGCCGTGCTGTGCTGTGTCCCGGGTGGCCGCCGTGCTGTGCTGTGTCCCGGGTGGTCGCCGTGCTGTGTCTGTGTCCCGGGGGCCGCCGTGCTGTGTCGTGTTTGTGTCCCGGGTGGCCGCTGTGCTGTGTCTGTGTCCCGGGTGGCCGCCGTGCTGTGTCCCGGGTGGCTGCCGTGCTGTGTCTGTCCCGGGTGGCCGCCGTGCTGTGTCTGTGTCCCGGTTGGCCGCCGTGCTGTGTCTGTGTCCCGGGTGGCCGCCGTGCTGTGTCTGTGTCTGTGTCCTGGGTGGCCGCCGTGCTGTGTCGTGTCTGTGTCCCGGGTGGCCGCCGTGCTGTGTCGTGTTTGTGTCCCGGGTGGCCGCCGTGCTGTGTCGTGTTTGTGTTCCGGGTGGCCGCCGTGCTGTGTCGTGTCCCGGGTGGCCGCCGTGCTGTGTCTGTGTCTGTGTCCCAGGTGGCCGCTGTGCTGTGTTGTGTCTGTGTCCCGGGTGGCCGCTGTGCTGTGTTGTGTCTGTGTCCCGGCTGGCCGCCGTGCTGTGTTGTGTCCCGGGGGGCCGCCGTGCTGTGTCCCGGGTGGCCGCCGTGCTGTGTTTGTGTCCCGGGTGGCCGCCGTGCTGTGTCGTGTTTGTGTCCCGGGTGGCCGCCGTGCTGTGTCTGTGTCCCGGGTGGCCGCTGTGCTGTGTCTGTGTCCCGGATGGCCGCCGTGCTGTGTCGTGTCCCGGGTGGCCGCCGTGCTGTGTCTGTGTCTGTGTCCCGGGTGGCCGCTGTGCTGTGTCGTGTCTGTGTCCCGGGTGGCCGCCGTGCTGTGTCTGTGTCCCGGGTGGCCGCCGTGCTGTGCTGTGTCCCGGGTGGCCGCCGTGCTGTGCTGTGTCCCGGGTGGCCGCCGTGCTGTGCTGTGTCCCGGGTGGTCGCCGTGCTGTGTCTGTGTCCCGGGTGGCCGCCGTGCTGTGTCTGTGTCTGTGTCCCGGGTGGCCGCCGTGCTGTGTCGTGTTTGTGTCCCGGGTGGCCGCTGTGCTGTGTCTGTGTCCCGGGTGGCCGCCGTGCTGTGTCCCGGGTGGCTGCCGTGCTGTGTCTGTCCCGGGTGGCCGCCGTGCTGTGCTGTGTCCCGGGTGGCCGCCGTGCTGTGCTGTGTCCCGGGTGGTCGCCGTGCTGTGTCTGTGTCCCGGGTGGCCGCCGTGCTGTGTCGTGTCTGTGTCCCGGGTGGCCGCCGGGCTGTGTCTGTGTCCCGGGTGGCCGCCGTGCTGTGTCGTGTCCCGGGTGGCCGCCGTGCTGTGTCTGTGTCTGTGTCCCGGGTGGCCGCTGTGCTGTGTCGTGTCTGTGTCCCGGGTGGCCGCCGTGCTGTGTCTGTGTCCCGGGTGGCCGCCGTGCTGTGTCGTGTTTGTGTCCCGGGTGGCCGCCGTGCTGTGTCTGTGTCCCGGGTGGCCGCCGTGCTGTGTCGTGTCCCGGGTGGCCGCCGTGCTGTGTCTGTGTCTGTGTCCCGGGTGGCCGCTGTGCTGTGTCGTGTCTGTGTCCCGGGTGGCCGCCGTGCTGTGTCTGTGTCCCGGGTGGCCGCCGTGCTGTGTCGTGTTTGTGTCCCGGGTGGCCGCCGTGCTGTGTCTGTGTCCCGGGTGGCCGCCGTGCTGTGTCTGTGTCCCGGGTGGCCGCCGTGCTGTGTCTGTCCCGGGTGGCCGCCGTGCTGTGTCTGTGTCCCGGGGGACCGCCGTGCTGTGTCTGTGTCCCGGGTGGCCGCCGTGCTGTGTCTGTGTCTGTGTCCTGGGTGGCCGCCGTGCCGTGCTGTGTCTGTGTCCTGGGTGGCCGCCGTGCTGTGTCGTGTCTGTGTCCCGGGTGGCCGCCGTGCTGTGTCTGTCCCGGGTGGCCGCCGTGCTGTGTCTGTGTCACGGGGGACCGCCGTGCTGTGTCTGTGTCTGTGTCCCGGGTGGCCGCCGTGCTGTGTCTGTGTCCCGGGTGGCCGCCGTGCTGCGTTGTGTCTATGTCCCGGTTGGCCGCTGTGCTGTGTCTGTGTCTGTGTCCCGGGTGGTCGCCGTGCTGTGTCGTGCTATGTCCCGGTTGGCCGCCGTGCTGTGTCGTGCTGTGTCCCGGGGGGGCCGCCGTGCTGTGTCGTGCTGTGTCCCGGGGGGCCGCCGTGCTGTGTCTGTGTCTGTGTCCCGGGTGGCCGCCGTGCTGTGCTGTGTCTGTGTCCCGGTTGGCCGCCGTGCTATGTCGTGTCTGTGTCACGGGGGGCCGCCGTGCTGTGCTGTGTCTGTGTCCCGGGTGGCCGCCGTGCTGTGCTGTGTCCCGGGTGGCCGCCGTGCTGTGCTGTGTCCCGGGTGGTCGCCGTGCTGTGTCTGTGTCCCGGGGGCCGCCGTGCTGTGTCGTGTTTGTGTCCCGGGTGGCCGCTGTGCTGTGTCTGTGTCCCGGGTGGCCGCCGTGCTGTGTCCCGGGTGGCTGCCGTGCTGTGTCTGTCCCGGGTGGCCGCCGTGCTGTGTCTGTGTCCCGGTTGGCCGCCGTGCTGTGTCTGTGTCCCGGGTGGCCGCCGTGCTGTGTCTGTGTCTGTGTCCTGGGTGGCCGCCGTGCTGTGTCGTGTCTGTGTCCCGGGTGGCCGCCGTGCTGTGTCGTGTTTGTGTCCCGGGTGGCCGCCGTGCTGTGTCGTGTTTGTGTTCCGGGTGGCCGCCGTGCTGTGTCGTGTCCCGGGTGGCCGCCGTGCTGTGTCTGTGTCTGTGTCCCAGGTGGCCGCTGTGCTGTGTTGTGTCTGTGTCCCGGGTGGCCGCTGTGCTGTGTTGTGTCTGTGTCCCGGCTGGCCGCCGTGCTGTGTTGTGTCCCGGGGGGCCGCCGTGCTGTGTCCCGGGTGGCCGCCGTGCTGTGTTTGTGTCCCGGGTGGCCGCCGTGCTGTGTCGTGTTTGTGTCCCGGGTGGCCGCCGTGCTGTGTCTGTGTCCCGGGTGGCCGCTGTGCTGTGTCTGTGTCCCGGATGGCCGCCGTGCTGTGTCGTGTCCCGGGTGGCCGCCGTGCTGTGTCTGTGTCTGTGTCCCGGGTGGCCGCTGTGCTGTGTCGTGTCTGTGTCCCGGGTGGCCGCCGTGCTGTGTCTGTGTCCCGGGTGGCCGCCGTGCTGTGCTGTGTCCCGGGTGGCCGCCGTGCTGTGCTGTGTCCCGGGTGGCCGCCGTGCTGTGCTGTGTCCCGGGTGGTCGCCGTGCTGTGTCTGTGTCCCGGGTGGCCGCCGTGCTGTGTCTGTGTCTGTGTCCCGGGTGGCCGCCGTGCTGTGTCGTGTTTGTGTCCCGGGTGGCCGCTGTGCTGTGTCTGTGTCCCGGGTGGCCGCCGTGCTGTGTCCCGGGTGGCTGCCGTGCTGTGTCTGTCCCGGGTGGCCGCCGTGCTGTGCTGTGTCCCGGGTGGCCGCCGTGCTGTGCTGTGTCCCGGGTGGTCGCCGTGCTGTGTCTGTGTCCCGGGTGGCCGCCGTGCTGTGTCGTGTTTGTGTCCCGGGTGGCCGCCGTGCTGTGTCTGTGTCCCGGGTGGCCGCCGTGCTGTGTCGTGTCCCGGGTGGCCGCCGTGCTGTGTCTGTGTCTGTGTCCCGGGTGGCCGCTGTGCTGTGTCGTGTCTGTGTCCCGGGTGGCCGCCGTGCTGTGTCTGTGTCCCGGGTGGCCGCCGTGCTGTGTCGTGTTTGTGTCCCGGGTGGCCGCCGTGCTGTGTCTGTGTCCCGGGTGGCCGCCGTGCTGTGTCGTGTCCCGGGTGGCCGCCGTGCTGTGTCTGTGTCTGTGTCCCGGGTGGCCGCTGTGCTGTGTCGTGTCTGTGTCCCGGGTGGCCGCCGTGCTGTGTCTGTGTCCCGGGTGGCCGCCGTGCTGTGTCGTGTTTGTGTCCCGGGTGGCCGCCGTGCTGTGTCTGTGTCCCGGGTGGCCGCCGTGCTGTGTCTGTGTCCCGGGTGGCCGCCGTGCTGTGTCTGTCCCGGGTGGCCGCCGTGCTGTGTCTGTGTCCCGGGGGACCGCCGTGCTGTGTCTGTGTCCCGGGTGGCCGCCGTGCTGTGTCTGTGTCTGTGTCCTGGGTGGCCGCCGTGCCGTGCTGTGTCTGTGTCCTGGGTGGCCGCCGTGCTGTGTCGTGTCTGTGTCCCGGGTGGCCGCCGTGCTGTGTCTGTCCCGGGTGGCCGCCGTGCTGTGTCTGTGTCACGGGGGACCGCCGTGCTGTGTCTGTGTCTGTGTCCCGGGTGGCCGCCGTGCTGTGTCTGTGTCCCGGGTGGCCGCCGTGCTGCGTTGTGTCTATGTCCCGGTTGGCCGCTGTGCTGTGTCTGTGTCTGTGTCCCGGGTGGTCGCCGTGCTGTGTCGTGCTATGTCCCGGTTGGCCGCCGTGCTGTGTCGTGCTGTGTCCCGGGGGGGCCGCCGTGCTGTGTCGTGCTGTGTCCCGGGGGGCCGCCGTGCTGTGTCTGTGTCTGTGTCCCGGGTGGCCGCTGTGCTGTGTCGCTGTCTGTGTCCCGGGGGGCCGCCGTGCTGTGTCGCTGACTGCAGCTCTGCTCCGCTGCCCTGTGCCGGCTCGCAGAGGACATGGTCCGCCAGCTGGAGATAACTGGCAGCGCGGCCGTCGTGGCGCACCCGTCGCTGCTCGCCACGGTGCGCGCCGCCGCCGCCCGGGTGCCCAGTGTGCGCGAGGTGATCTGCACGGGCGCGGACGCGCCGCCGGACGGCGTGCTGGCGTTCTCTGAGCTGGCGCGGGCGGGGCGCGAGCAGACGCCGGTGGTGGACGTGGACCTGGCCCGGCACCCACTGCTGCTGCTCTTCTCCAGTGGCACCACCGGCCCGCCCAAGGGCGTGACGCTAACCAACTACTCGGTCGGCTCCAACATGCTGCAGACCGCCTCCGCAGACTTCTCCTGGGAAACACCCGGTGAGTGACCAAAAGGCCTGCAAAGATACGTCACTGCACCCGCCCGGTAAGTTGACCAAAGACTGCGCACTGCGTAGCCTTCAAAGACAGATCCTGGGAAACACCCGATGAGTTGACCTGGGCCTACACATTTGTTCTGGGAAACCCCGGTGTGTTTTTTGTCCAGTAAACCACGATCCAACTCATAACGGAAATAGTTATACCATTTCTAACATGTGGTTTGGAACTGAATTAGCACTTTTGCAGGCCAGCTTGAGGTGAAAATAATTGAAAAAGAACCATTCTGAAGCTTTTACGCCCTAACGATCACCCTAGCCAAATATCTGTTGATTTTAATATGTATGTACCATTGTACCTACTTCGGTCGCTTTTCAGCTCTAACGTGCACCATCATTTCTGAAATTTTGTGACAAGTTCACAGATAAGGAATGGAGGAATGGACATAACGTGAGAGGGACGGCCGGCCGATCATCAGCCAATGTAACGTTCGAGCAGAGTCTGTGCGGCGCTATAGTTAACGGAAGATAACGTTGTTATATGTTCGTTAACGGGCTAGCGCCGGACAGCGGCGAGACGGTCCTCCGAATAGCCGCGCCGCCGCCCGGGGCGGCCCCGCCGGCGGCGCGGCCCTCTCGGACGGGACGGGAGGGGACGGGAGACGCTTCCCCAGTGCGTGGGCGCTCGGCGCGCGCGGCGGAGGCGCGCCCCCGCGCGCCGAGAGGAGCGTCCGTCGGGTTCGATTTTTTTTCTTTCTTTTTCAGCTCGTCGACCGTCCCTCTCACATCGCGTAAGGAATGGAGGAATGGACATAACGTGAGAGGGACGGCCGGCCGATCATCAGCCAATGTAACTCCCGATAACGTGAGGTCGGCAGTGGGGGAGGGGAGGGGAACTGCGCTGTCCGCTGTCGGAGCCGGAGAGCGCGGGTGGGTGTCGTCTTACAATGGACACACGCGGAGTGGGTCTTTAACGCAATTACCTGCCAGCGGGATGCATTTACACCTGGGTCGGCAGCCACGATGGAACGTCAGCGTGCTCCCGGCCGGCGGGGGTGTGCGTTGGAACGGGTCAATTGGCGGTGGTGTGACAACGTCAGAACTAAGGCATGAGTGGGCTTGCCAGTGAAGTTGGTGACGCGATGTGACGTCAGCGCGAGCACCGGTCAGCGGCCCCGTGCCGGCAGAGCCACGTCAAATTGCGATGGCTTTGTATGGGCCATACCGAGCGGCTGTGATGTTCAGTTCACGAGCGGTCCTGCACTCGTAAGACGCGATGTTAAAGGGGGACCCTCCCACCTTCAAAAAAGTTAATGAATTGGCATGAAAGTAGCGACCGGCCAGGAAGTCTGGCAGATGATTACCCGCTGCGGCTTCCTGGTCTCCACACTGTGGCTAATTGGTGTTATGCCAGGCCGGCACAGCACGTCCCAATCGAGAGCTGTGTGCAGAATACCCGGATTTGCCGCCATGGCCTCTCGTGCTTTGGCGTCGGCGGCCCGAGTTTCGGCGAGGGGCCGGTTGGCGTAAGTACGCAGCAGCCACGCCATGTAACTTGTCAGCTGGAGCCCCGCCGCCGGGAAATGGTAGGCTCTGTGAGCCAGCAGTTCGGCTACCCGGGCCAAATAGTGGGCGGTGGTCGTCAGCGCGCCCCCTACTTCATCCCCCGAGTCGTCGACCGCGACGTAGCGGCCTCGGTGGCGGAGGTCCTGGGCGGCCTTGGTGCTGACCCCGGCTAGCTGGAGGGCGGGTACCGGCGGCTGCGCGTAGGACACTACCGGTAGCTGCTGGTGGTCTTGTGCGCGGTCCGCCGCCACCCCTCGCTCGCGTGCCTTTAGTTCTGCCGCGGCTACGCTCTCACTAGTCTCGCCGGCTGAGCGTCGGTACTCGTCATAGGGCTGGATCATTTGTGGGGGCAGCCCGTGCCCGGTGCTAGCTGCGCCGCTCGGCTGGGTCGCGGGGGTCGGGCGGTTGTAGGCCTGGGCCGTGGGTGTGGGGCCGACGCCGGCGAACTGTTCATTCCCGGGCGCCGGCCAGTTGGGCGCGCCCCCGGGCGCCGGCCAGTTGGACGCGCCTCCGGCCGCCGGCCAGTTGGGCGCGCCTCCAAGCGCCGGGTAGGCGGGGGTGTGTGCCGCGCCTCCCCATGAGGGCGGGGCCGCGGCGCCGGCCGTCGCCGGTCGGCACAGGGCAAGCCGGTGGGTCTCCGGCTCCGTGGGCCCGTGTTGTTGCTGGTATGTACCGGGGCCGGCTGGGGGCCCGCCGGCGCGTCAGCTCCGGTGGTCGTCTGGTGGGCGGGCATTGCTGTAGGGGGTCACGGGCCTGTCACGTCTGCCCAGGGGCCACCGATCGCGCTCCGCGCTGCGGTGTTGTCCGTTGGGGTGAGCGGTCGGAGTCCTGTAGGCCAGGATAACAGGCCGTCAGTTAGGGGCGTTGTTTGCAGTCCTGTGAGTGGGATGAAGGCGCTTAGGTCCACTGAGACGCCAGTATCGGGGGGGGGGGGCGTTGGCGACATGGCGGCCTCGCCGGGAACGTCACCAGCGGTATTATGGGTACGATAACGCTAGGGTGGCCGGTGCGGAGAGCGCGAAAACAACCCACGGTCAAACACCAGTCGGGCGGGAAAAGTAAACAATGGACGGTCAGGTGTCAACCGCACCACACGTTCGCCCACCGCCGTTCGACCCCGTGACCCCGTTCTTGCGGGCGGTGTGACGTCAGGACTGCTGGGCCAGGCCACGTGGTTAGCGTACGCGCGGTCACCTGATGCGTACGGGCCGTACGTGGTCGCATGCGGTGGTCAGCGTGCGTTCGATCCATTCGTGCGTACCGCTGTTTACCAGTGTATGTGAGCCGACAATGCTATGGGACGGGTCAGAGTTCCATTCGTGCAGACGGGCTGCCAGTTGCGATATATAGGGCCAGTCAGCGATTCATGCTTGCGAGCGCGTCGGTGTGAGCGTGCAGACCATTAGGCGGGGAGCCGTCAGCGCTCCGGCGGCCGTTCAGCGGCTGTCTGTGAGCGTGCAGACCAATTAGGCGGGGAGCAGTCGTGCGTGGAGCAATCAGCGCTCAGAGGGGCCGGTCAGTGCGTGGAGCGATCAGCGCTCAGCGGGGCCGGTCAGTGCGTGGAGCGATCAGCGCTCAGAGGGGCCTGTCAGTGCGTGGAGCGATCAGCGCTCAGAGGGGCGGTCAGTGCGTGGAGCGATCAGCGCTCAGAGGGAGGGGCCGGTCAGTGCGTGGAGCGATCAGCGCTCAGAGGGGCCGGTCAGTGCGTGGAGCGATCAGCGCTCAGAGGGGCCAGTCAGCGGCTACTCGAATAAGTACGGGCTGTCAGCGTGTGGAGCGATCAGCGTTCAGAGGGGCCGGTGATCAGGGCATGGAGCGACCAGCGCTCAGAGGGGCCGGTCAGTGCGTGGAGCGATCAGCGCTCAGAGGGGCCTGTCAGTGCGTGGAGCGATCAGCGCTCAGAGGGGCGGTCAGTGCGTGGAGCGATCAGCGCTCAGAGGGAGGGGCCGGTCAGTGCGTGGAGCGATCAGCGCTCAGAGGGGCCGGTCAGTGCGTGGAGCGATCAGCGCTCAGAGGGGCCGGTCAGTGCGTGGAGCGATCAGCGCTCAGAGGGGCCAGTCAGCGGCTACTCGAATAAGTACGGGCTGTCAGCGTGTGGAGCGATCAGCGCTCAGAGGGGCCGGTGATCAGGGCATGGAGCGACCAGCGCTCAGAGGGGCCGGTCAGTGCGTGGAGCGATCAGCGCTCAGGGGCCGGTCAGTGCGTGGAGCGATCAGCGCTCAGAGGGGCCGGTCAGTGCGTGGAGCGATCAGCGCTCAGAGGGGCCGGTCAGTGCGTGGAGCGATCAGCGCTCAGAGGGGCCAGTCAGTGCGTGGAGCGATCAGCGCTCAGAGGGGCCGGTCAGTGCGTGGAGCGATCAGCGCGCAGAGGGGCCGATCAGCGGCTACCCGAATAAGCATGGGCTGTCGGCGCATGGAGCGATCAGCGCTCAGAGGGGCCGCCTGGGCCGCGATGGTGGCCTAAACGACGGACAGGTAGTCGCGTGCGCCGGTGATATCTTACCGGTGATGGCGTATCCTAAGGCGGCGTGCTCCATCGTTGCACAGGCAGATACTGCACAGAAGGGAACTGCTTAACGCGGCACTTCGCTCTCCAATCTCCTCTCGCTGGTAGACTCTTCTGCGCGACGTCAAGCGCGAGACACACGCCCATGGAGACGGCGAGCTCTCGCCACGCACGACGCCCATCTGAGAGGTATTTACCGGGGATAACTGACCTGCACTGCTTAGGAGCACGTCACGTCTCGGCCTCCGGCAGTGTACCCCATGGGCGAGGCGGCTACAGAGGCCAGAGAGACGGAGACAAACACTTATGACACTGCAGGGTGCCGCCATATACATGGCCAGAGGGTACGTCACCGGTGCCGATGTAGATCGCAGGAACGTAGCGGCGTGCTTATCCCACGGAGGCAGACACTACAAAAAAAATCGAACCCGACGGACGCTCCTCTCGGCGCGCGGGGGCGCGCCTCCGCCGCGCGCGCCGAGCGCCCACGCACTGGGGAAGCGTCTCCCGTCCCCTCCCGTCCCGTCCGAGAGGGCCGCGCCGCCGGCGGGGCCGCCCCGGGCGGCGGCGCGGCTATTCGGAGGACCGTCTCGCCGCTGTCCGGCGCTAGCCCGTTAACGAACATTTGATTGACTTGGTTGATTCCCCAGGGGAGGACGTCTACATCGGCGTGCTGCCAATCTTCCATCTGTTCGGTATGTACATCAGCGCGCTGAAGGGACCGTACCTGGGCACCTCGTCTGTGCTACTCTCGCACTTCGAACCGCAACTCTTCCTGGACGCCATAAAGAAACACCAGGTGCGCATAATCCACCTGTCGGTCAGGGAAACAATCACCGTCGCCTAGTGCTGAGCTGAGGCAGCCGTTGAATCATTTAAACAGGCCGTTATTTCAGTTCCTTCCTCGCATAATGCATACCCTGTTGGTGATCATTTCACATTTTCCAGTACCTAGCGATTTGACAAGGATCGCTAGGATCGAAGGATCCTATCAAAGCTCAGTAGTGTGAGTTAGCTGAAATAAGGATGCAGTTTTTGTGGAGCATTTTCGGAATTTAGGGGTAAGTGCATAGCGGCAGGGGGCTGTCATCCCGAGCTTTCCTATGTGCCGGGCGCCCGACTGTTTAACATTACCCGTGACGTCACCGGTGCGTACACTTGTCAGCTCTGGCCTTCCCCGCAAGTTTGGCTTTGAATACGATTTTGAGGGTCACGGTTGTAAACAAGTTCCTTTCCGGAAACGTTCCTGAAACGCTGGAAACGTTGTCATCCTTTTATTTTCCGGAAATTGCTTCATTACTAATTTGCGCCTAAAATCACTTTAACCCTCGCCGGCACAGGGGGTGCACAGGTGATGCAACCCCCCTAAGGTTTTTCGCGAATAACTCGCGTAAAAAGCGGCCGATCGCGACGAAACTTTCAGTACCCTCGCATTAATCGATTGTACACCTACCCTGAAAATTTCATGACCCTGACCCAAACGACCTTTGACCTGTGACCTACTTCCGAGACCATGTTTGGCCGGAATCGCGATTCGGCGTATGTCGGCTCGCATTAGGCGCGCGTTTGCAAGCTTTTCGTGGTTTCAAACGTTCAAACATGTGATTTGTTGTTGCTCCCATGCATTAGGGTGGATGTCAAGGTCACCTGAAGGTCAGGTCAGGTCATTGGCCTTTGGTAACCTCGGTTCACTTTTTCGAGTTGTACATGTTTCTAGGCTAGTTTTTGGAGCTGATTTCGAATCTAGCAACCAGTTGAACATTTACGAAGTAGTTTTGGTGCCTTCGTAACATGTTACGAAGCTGTCAGAGGCGGTTGACACGTATTACGAATACCCGTCACGACCCCTATGGTTGACCTGACCTGACCTGACCCGACCTGGTCTGAATGCTTAAAGACATCATCTCTGATCAAAACTAACACGATATTCGCGATCAGCACCCCGGAGAACTCCATAGCAGCCACACTTTACGACTTTCTAACAGGTCCCGAATTTCCCGATTTTCGGGTCATTGACCTGACCTGGAAGGTCACCCGATGACCTAGGATCTTAAAATTGGATATCATCGGCTTCCTCTCGTGACGGGCAACACGCTCGTTTTTTCCGCGAAGCTCTAGCTCAATCAGGGGCCAATCGCGAGGGGGGGTCGTACCAATCCCCCCCTTGTGCCGTCGAATGACGCAAAATGGCCTGTGCCGGCGAGGGTTAAGCATAGGCTACTTCACGCTTTCCTAATTGCAAAGTGTTGCATTGTCCGCATGGTGAGGAGAACGCTAACCGGTCAGAACGGCGATGTGTTGTGAGGAGGGCGCCGACAGGTCAGGAGGGCGCTGTACGGTGATAAGGGCTGCGACAGATCTGGAGAACGCTGTCCGTGAAGAGGGCGCCGACAAGGCAGCAGGGCGCTGTATGGTGGGGAGAGCGCCAACAGGTCAGGAGGGCGCCCATGGTGAGGAGGATGCTGTACGATGAAAAGGGCACAATACGAGTGAAGAGGGCGCTGACAGGTCAGGAGGACACTGTATAAAGAGGAGGGCACGGACAAGGTGAGGAAGGCGATGTACGGTCAGGAGGGCGCCGACAGATCAGGAGGGCCGTCTACGGTGAAAAGGGCACCGACTTGTCAGGAGGGCGCTGAACGTAGAGGGCGCCGGTATGGAGGGCTTTGTATGGCTAGGAGGCCGCTATGCAGTGAGGAGGATGGCGACAGGTCAGTAGGGCACTGTACGGTGAGGAGGGCGCTATAATACGATAGGCGCTGCCAGGTCAGGAGGGCGCTGCCAGGTCAGGAGGGCGCTGACAAGTGTGGAGGGCGAGACAGATCAGGAGGATGCTGTGTGATAATGTCCATGAGGGCGCTAACTGGTCTGCCCGGAGGGCGCCGAATGTGAAGAGGGTGCCGACAGGCCAGAAGAGCGCTGAAGGGCGAGAAGGGCGCCGACAGATCAGAAGGGCGCCGAGCAGACAGAAGGGCGCTGAAGGTGAGCCGAGGGCGCTAGATGGTCAGGATATTGGGAGTGGATATCCGGCATTTCAGGATTGTGGGTGTATCTTCACCCACAAAGAGATATAAAATTGTAAATCTGGGCGCCAGCACCGCATGATGACGCCGCAATGGCTTACCGTCGAGGACGACTTGAGTGCTGGACACTGAAAAGGCGCCATCGGCGCACAGAATGATCGTGGAAGGCGCCATCCAGGGCGCCCTGGAAGGTGTATTTCCAGAGGGCGCCTGCTAGATTTGGGAGGGGCTAAAGCCCAGTGTGCCCCTCCCCCCTTGGCTGCGCCCCCGAGTCCTTTGTCTAGCGATTTTCGAAGTATGTATCGCGTCCGTAGGGGCCTTGGGACCTGCCGGTGACCACAGGGGCCTTATAAGGCGACCCGTAGGCCTCGACTCGGGGACCCGTAGGCCGTGTAGGTACGGCCTACGGGTCCCGAGTCATGTGGGCCATATCACCACAGGGCACCGCATCTTTTCGAGATAAATGACCGTTCTGAAGCGTGTCGCATTTTCCTGAGCATGATCTGGCGTTAAAATAATATTAAACGCCTGACGGCCCCTCTCCTGTCTGCGGCTGACAGCTTACTGACAAGCCACCTGGCGATCGCCAACTCAACCCTAATTACAACGTTGTCCGCTAGGTGGCGGGGTCATACAATCCCAGTCAGGACAAGGGATTCTCATGATTATTTTGCAATCATATTTTCCCCCTTTTTAAAGTCATTTAAAAGCGCTATTGCACAAGTAATTTTTCGATTAGTAGCGATTCCAGCCGCCGAATCAGGGTCCGGATGGAGCCAGGGAGCGTATGCTCCGGTGACGTCACCGTAGTGCTGCAGATTTGTAACATTAGCGAGCCCGGACGATCTTACCTAACTTATACGGCCTTGCATAGCGGGCTGGTACAATACCAAAGACAAAGTTGTGTTGACACGTCTTCAAGCATGAGTTGACAATAGGCGAGCATCATATTATTGTTCATTGTAGGCAAGCAATCCTGCAGTGTAATGATAGCCAGCAAGCAGCCTCTGTGTCTGCTGAGTTTGTGCTGCCGGCGCTGACCGGCTGGCCCCCGACCCCGGCAGCCCAGCCACCTTCACCTGGTGCCGCCTCTGGTCACGTTCCTCACAAACAGCCCAGACGTGGACACAACCACCCTCCAGTCGGTCAAGGTCGTCGTCTGCGCCGCGGCTCCGCTGGGGAAACAGCTTCAGAAACGGTTCTGCCAGAAAACAGACGGCAAATTTAATTTCATTGAAGGTAAGTTGCCAATAGCCGTTTCCACAACGGCCATCTGGTACACATTCGGTGCAGATTAGATCCAGACTTGGTGCAGATTTGGTGCAGATTTGGTCAAATTTCATTCAGCATGTTTCTGAAAAGTTATAATTTTGGGCTGTACAGATGCTTATATACCTCATTTTTTTATTATCAGACATTGTTTTCGATTAACCCGCGCGGGGCTGGGGTCTCCAGCCGAACGCGCGGGGCTGGGGGGGGGGGGGTAAATTTTACCCCCCTGTTATCTCCCGAACTAATGGTCCGATTTGGAAAATTCAAACGCCAATCGAAAGATCTCATCACGAACAACTAAAAACATGTTCTTAATTTTACGTTTGAGGTCAAGGTCAAGGTTAGGTCAAGGGTACAAATTGCAAGTTCCTACAGTATCGGCCTTGCACCGTAGTTGCCGAAGAATGGAGTCATGGACTGAGACTGATCGCCCAAAACGTGTTCTTAGGCTACCAAGACAATATTCGTTGCATACAATATCATTCAGAGGTGAAGGTCAAGGTCAGGTCAGGTCAGGTGAGGTCACCAAAAACAAAATATAGAAAAGGGCATGTGCGACACATGTTTTATGGGTCATTTTACTCATAGAATTCAATAGGCACACTCAATAAGTGATATGGACCACCTCTGGATGAATTTCAGGTCGACGTCAGGTCAAGGTCAGGTCAAGTGAGGTCAAATTTTGAAGTTGGTTGTTAAGGTCTAAAAAGGTGTCTATCTGATGCAGTTTTTCACGGCGAATCGAATGGTGCTATTTTTGTTTCCGTACGAGGTCTAGGACGTCCAAAAAAGTCATTTTTCAAAAATTTTCTGTGTCGTGACGTCATACAATTTTGAATAACTCCCACATTTTTGAACCGATTTTTCTAAAACTTGGTATGTAGGTGCACATAGACCACCTCTCTGACATATATTCCGGTTTTTTCGATACACTCAAAATTTTGGATTTTATAGTTATTTTCCCAAAAAAGTCGGTTTTTTTTTTTAAATTGGGTCAAAATCCAAATTTTTTAAAAAACCGAGATAGCCATTTGATAGACAAAGTAGAATTACCTATATCCTTTTTTGTTACGTCTTGATTTCTTTAAAAATGAAGATGTTAGCGGCGTTTGAACTTTGAACTTTTGCCGTTTTTGAGGCGAAAATGGCGAACATGACGTCACTAAAACGTCAATTTCTCAAAAAAAATCCAACGGATTTCGCTCAAATTTTCAGGGAACGTGTCAAATTGATGTAAGAAAAGGTACTGAAAGTTTGGCGGCGCTGCGCGCCGCCGTTTTTGAGATATTGCAAAAATTCGCGAGGGGGGGTAAATTGAGGGGGGTAAAATTTACCCCCCCAGCCCCGCGCGGGTTAAAACACTTTGATGCGAGGAAATTGATTGGTAAATAAATTTAGTGCAGATTTGGTCAAATTAGGTGCATTCGCCAGCCCAGATAGCCCGTCGTGAAAACGGCTAATACCTGCTAATGAGCATCGTTGCATTTACATTTTGCATTTATAGTTGCATTGCGCCTGGTCGCGGAAAGGGGTTGTTTGACCAGGACCGCACCTGGAGCCATGTGGTTTTCGCAAATATCTACATATAAAAAACGGCCGAGCCATGCCTTTTCATCTACACATGTTCAAGAAATTTCAGACCCAGTTCGCTCAGACGACCATATTTCAGAAAAGTCACAATGCTCGTCGTAGCTACACCTACAGAACGATCACTTTGAAAGCATCAGTGATTGGTAAGAGTGGCAAGATGCAGGGGCGGATCCAGGAAAACTCCAAGGGGAGGGTCATGAATCGAAGTGGTGCCCCTACCTATACCCAAAATTAAAAACTCAACGGATTTCGTCCACTTCATTTTGGTGGTGCCCCCATTTTCAGTTTTTTCTTTTTATTTTTTATTTTTAGTCAGTATCTTAACTCTTAGCCATAACCACATTTACCATTTTTTTTTTTTAGAAAATGAATATATTTTGGACACTGGAAATTGACCGTCGACTGATTTGATCATATAAGCATGAGCCCATCCATTCGGCATCGGCACAGCAACATCTTAAAGCGATCAACTGCCTACGTGTAGAGCAGAACGCATACAAAATTCACACTTTACATGAGCATTGAGCAGGCCACGGTCCGCTCAAATCCTGGACCTGCTGTTGAGAGTCGGACACGCGCACGCTCCGGGACAGCACAGGGAAGAGGACCGCGAGCGTGTCATGCGCAGCTCCTCTCGACAGCCGTCCGCAGGGGTCAGTGGTGGTGGGTGGTCCGGTGGGTCAGCCACTGAGTCCAGCGGCGGCCCCGCAGCAGACTCGTCATCCGGTGCCTCGATTGACGGAGTGCTCATGCTCGGGGTCAGCCTGGACGATGGCGTCGGTGACGGTCCCGGTCTGTTGGCCGCTGCTGGTTTAGCTGTGGCCAGCACGGAGGCAGCGTTGCCCCTTGCCACAGCGATTGAAACCCTTTGTGCCAGCCAGACTGTTTCTCGTTTGTCCCCGGTGCGGCACGTCAGCCGACGGCCAAGCTCCTTCATGAGACCTGTGGCCGCCGGACCCAGGACACCAGAAGTCTCAACCGCAAAAGGAATGAACACATATCTCTCACGGAGAGCGGCATAGCGGGCGCGCTTGCGTTCTTCTGCACAGCGGGCGGCGCTGCCGGGATTTAAGGCAGAGCTGATGACGGCAGTTGCTGAGAAGGTGTCACAGCAGGTGGCGTCCCATATAAGGCTCATTCCTCGGCTGAAAGGGAAGAGCGTTATCATTAGTAAGCGTTTACCAATTGTAAGCAAGTATATATGAATGTGCTATGTGTATATGTTACAGGCAATGTGTGGAATCAGGCATTCTATAGAATGCCTAGGCATTCTATAGAATGCCTGACCGACCAGGCATTCTATAGAATCCCTAGGTATTCTATAGAATCCCTGACTGCTTAGGCATTCTATAGCATGCCTGGCTTAAGCTCCCAGGCATTCTATAGAATGCATAAGTATTTTGATTGTCCGAAACACACTTCGAAAATTAGGGGTCAGTGGCAGTAATGCTATTTGTTTACCTAATTTTCAGACCATTTCAGGGCAATGAGTTGAGAGGAAGCGAGGGAGAAATTGGGCTATGCCGACCACCAAATTGTGCGCCGCAAGCAGCAACTGATCCAATCCCGTTGGCACGCGAGAGCCACGGCGCAAGGCACGCGGGAGAGCCACAGGCCAACCAGTCGCTTCAACGGTTACCCTCGGAGGATTATGCTGCTACAGATACGAAGCTGCATTAGAAGAGTGTTGGCTGGGAGGGTGGACCGTAGGCTTGAATCGAAAGTGATTGCGAATGACGATGGCTTTGTTCTGATATTAGAAATGAAGGTGAAGAATACACCAAAGGTCACATTTTATGTCGTCATATAAGCACTTCGTGTAACGACTCTCAATATACATGGACAATGGACAGCTCAACCCACACTGTAATGGCAGGGAATAACCTGAATAAATGGTTCATTATTCCACGTCCGGGCGGTGGCCCGGCCGTAACAAGAGCCGGATTAGGTGTTGTTCGATCTCCCCTTCCAGCTTGACTTCTGGGCCATGCAGCATTCGAAAGGTCGTCAAAATTATGAAATTTTACTCCAGTTCTTCTTTGGCAATGTTCGAAAGGATGCCATATCTAAAACAAATAGCTAAGCCATTTTTGGGTCAGGCCAATTTTTGTCCATTTTTGGCTCGTATCCGTTTTTTTCCAGTTTGACCTTAAATCAATTCCTTAGAAGGCAAACACCTCCAAAAATGGACGATTTGTCAAACTGTTTTCTGTGTAATTTTTTTTTACCAAAGGCGTTTCCGATATTGACATTACCACCATCGTCTTTCTAGCGTTAAGATAAATACTCTGTACTCTCAGAATGAAATCCTGATACAATTTGACCTAATAAGGGATCAGATTGAATACCTGACCGGAAAATTTGACTGAATGAACATGAATGACTGAATGAACATTTGACTGAATGAACATAAATAGCTGACCGCAAGGTATAGCCTGGCAGAAAATAGTAATGGTACATGTCGGTCTGTGCTCATAACCTTATACAACATACACTGATATGTTGGAAAGATTCGTGTATTTCCTAGGCATTCTATAGAATGCCTGAAAATCAGGCATTCTATAGAATGCCTAGGGATTCTATAGAATACATGGTGGGTCAGGCATTCTATAGAATACCTAGGGATTCTATAGAATGCCTGGTCGGTCAGGCATTCTATAGAATGCCTAGGCATTCTATAGAATGCCTGATTCCACACATTGCCTGTAACATATATATGTTGTGGACGCTGAGTAGTGACTTGAGTACTTACGAGGAACGTTATCAGGTAAGCAAATCGTTGTCAGTCCGACGAACTTGACCCTGGCGTCTAAAGGGTCTGTCCTTGACACTTCAGGCTTGTCAGGGGCACCAAAGTCCTTCCAGGGACACCACAAACCTGTCAGGGGCACCTACGGCCTTGTAGGGGCGCCACAGGCCCGCCAGGAAGCAGGGGCACCACAGGCCTAGCAAGTATACACGACAGGCCTGTCAGGGGCACAACGGGCCTGTTGGGCCCATGAGCACCCCTAGGGGCAGGGGCACCACAGTCCTTCCAGGGGCACCGCAGGCCTGTGAGGGGCACCAGCGGCCTAGCTGGGGCACCAGTCAACACAGGCCTGCCAGGGACACCACAGACCTGCCAGGGGCACCAGAGGCCTTGCCAGGAGCACCACCGACCTCGCAGGGGTAACTTGGGCCTGTCAGGGCCCAGGGGCACCACGGGCCTGTCGAGAGGCGCTTCAGGCTTTTCAGGGGCACCATAGTCCTCTCCGGGCGCAGGGGTAGCAGGGGCACCAGAGGCCTGCCAGGGGCACTACAGGCCTAGCAAGGGCACCACTGGTCTATCAGGGGCACCACGAGCCTGTCATAGCCAGGCATCTCAGGCTTGTCAAGGCCCAGGGGCACCACAGGTCTGTGAGGGGCACCAGCGACCTAGCAGGGGCACCAGTCAACACAGGTCTGCCAGGGGCGCCACAGACCTGCCAGGGGCACCACAGACCTGCCAGGGGCACCAGAGGTCTGCCAGGGGCAACACCGGCCTCGCAGGGGCATCTTGGGCCTGTCAGGGGCACCACGGGCCTGTCGGGGGGCACTTCAGACTTTTCAGGGGCACCAGTCCTCTCCGGGCGCAGGGGTACCAGCGGCCTAACAAGGGCACCAGAGGCCTGCCAGGGGCACCACAGGCCTACCAAGGGCACCACGGGCCTGTCAGGGGCACCTCAGGCTTGTCAGGGCCCAGGGACACCACAGTCCTTCCAAGGGCACCGCAAGCCTGTCAGGGGCACCAGAGGCCTGCCAGGGGCACCACAGGCCTAGCAAGGGCACCACTGGCCTGTCAGGGGCACCTCAGGCTTGTCAGGGCCCAGGGGCACCACAGTCCTTCCAGGGGCATTACAAGCCTGTCAGGGGCACCAGAGGCCTAGCAAGGGCACCACAGGCCTGCCATGGACACCACAGGCCTTCCAGGGGCACCATCGGCCTTGCAGGGGCGCCTCAGGCCTGTCAGGGGCACCACGTGCCTGCCGGGGACACTTCAGGCTTGTCAGGGGCGTTACAGTCCTGTCAGGGCCCAGGGGCACCAGGCCCGTGGTGTCCCTGCTAGGCCTGTGGTGCCCCTGGCGGTCCTGTGGTGCCCCTGTCAGGACTGTGATACCCCTGATAGGCCGGTGGTGCCCCTGGCAGGTCTTTGGGCCCCCGGGCCTCAAGGGGGGGCCATGACCCATGTGACCCCCCCCCCTTGGATCCGCCACTGGCAAGATGTAAAAAATGTACACCTCGGATTTTCAGCATCGGTGACCTAAGTTTGGGTCAATTTTGCGACCTCATCATTAGAATTCAATGGAATGAAATTGAATGCGACGTTTTTTACGAAAGCTGTTAGTGGTGCCAATTGGAACTTTGAATTTCGGAATTCCGATTTCGTCCAATGTCCAATTCGGAAATCGATTGGACAAAGGCAGCAGGCTCCCAGCCAGCAATTTGGTTTGGTTCAAGTCCGTTTTGCCCCGGAAACTCCGACATGCCAGATTTAGGCCGTTGGAAAGGAAACGCCTTCAGAACATGGCTTTCATTGGATCGATATGGCTCTCACTACGTTTCCATGACACGTCTAAGTCGATTTAGCGAAATTGCACTTGCGTTTTTCTCGGATACTATTCACCTTATGATGATAATAAAAATAGTAATGCCCTTTATTTTGTTCCATCCTTGAAACATATGTGAGCACACATGATGGAACACACACCACACCACAACAGTCCCATACTTGTAGGCGTCAGCGGCTCAGCGCTCAACAATGCGCTTTAAAGGAACTATCCCACCTTCTAAAATGTTGTTAAAACCAGTTAAATTGTGCCCGACTTTATAGATTGGATGACCAGGAACACGGTTCTGGCATTTATTTTTCATTAAACATCTTAGGCTTCCCATATTCCAAACACAAACTTTCAAATATGTGACGTCACAGCCCAAAATTACCTCCTTCCCCAGGCCACATTACTGTCATAAAGCTGATTCTTTTTACTCTGTAGGCACCACAACAAAGTTCAGACCAAGTTTTAAGCGATTTTTCAACGAACAAACCCATTTAAAGGAAAAGGGCCACCTTTAACATGGAGATTGAAACTGAGATAGCCATCTTGTAGCCCGTGTCCGAAAACCTACCTGTCTACCTACTTACGGCCGATTTCGGCCTCCATTCGTAGTTATCGGCAATTTTAAAAGAAAATACGCCAGGAATGCGTCCTTATCCCAGGAATGCGTTCTTATCCGACAATACAGCCACCCGCGGCGAGGCTTTGGTTTTTTACCAATCAGCTCCAACCAGCTCAGCTTTAACCCGCGCCCCAGTGGCGGTCTCAGCCAACTTCGCCCTAGTGAGGGGGGGCATATGTTACCACCCACCTCTAACTCAAAAACTAAGAGGGCTAGAAAGACGCGGTAAAAAGCAGTCGATAGCTCTCAATGCGTACGTTTGAAAGTATTTCGGTCATTTTTCACCTTAGAGCAATATTGGGGTCACCAGAGGTCATCAAAGGTCAAAATTTGCCAATTGTCATTATATTTTTCAGAAAACATGCCGCTATCTCAGGAACTATGGTAGCTAGAATAACGCAGGGAAAAGCAATCGATAGCTTTTGAACTCTTCTTTTGAAAAGGTCATTATCAATATTGACCTCAGGTCAACGGTTTGGCCTCCAGAGGGCAAAAAGTCCAAACATAGCTGTTTTTACGAAAAGTGTTTTTCGACAATAACTTTCGACTACAAAAAGCCACGACATTTCTATTGCCAGAATCGTTTTCCTCTCGCCGAGACGCGTCGAATGAACTATAATTTGACCTTGAAAGGTCAAGTTGAAAATTTGACCTCAGGTCAAGGTCATGACCTTACCGGAAAAGGTCATGTTGCATATCAGTCGATGCGTCTCAACAAGGCAAACACAATGAGACCATCCCCAGCGTTCTATCTCTTTCCAATCGCGAGTTATTGGCAAAAAACTGTTTGTAGCCTCAAGTGACCTCGGATGACCTGTCTAGAGGCTATCAGCAAAAATGACACCTTGGTCATCACGAGTGGACTAAATCATTGTGATTCTGAAATATTTGGACTGTTCCGATGCGTACACACGGATCTAGAGGCATTTTCATTTTTCTCCATTGACTTGTAATGGAAAGGTTTCGCCACTGACCTGACCTTAGGTCACAGATATAAAAAATCCGAGATATACAAATTGTAGGCGCCAATAACAGCATGCAATCCACCAAGTTTGAAACCTTTCTGACAAACACTGCAGGCTGGACATGATTGCAAACTTTTTTTTAGGCTTGGTCAGTTAACTTGACCTGGTGACCTGACCTGACATGACCTGGGGTCAAAAATTTCACACATTGTCCAAAATTGATGTACCAAAAGCTACCCCAAGCGGCGCGGCGCTACGCGCCGCGGTTTTTTATTCACACGCAAAAAACGCGACAGGGTGGTAACATATGCCCCCCCCCCACTGGGGCGAAGGTTAACCAATCAGCTTATCTGACACAATCCGACGAGTCTGTCTTCTGAACGCTGATTGGCTTGAGTGTGACGTCATCGCTATGCCATCATATAGTAGGTGCCGTAGAGAGTATCAACATAGTACCAATATGTTAAATAGTTTTAAATACTTTTTCGCGAATTGTGCACTTCTGGCACCAGTTTTAAAAAGAAAATGAAAAATAATAATGTCAAAATGAAAAACAACGATATCTTCATATTTCACGAAGGTGGCCCTTTTCCTTTAACCCGCGCCCCACTGGGGTCTGTGTATAACACGCCCTACTGGGGGGGGGGGGGGGCTATTCATAGCCCCCCCTCCTAACTCCGAAACTACTGGGCCGATCGTCAAAATTCAAACGGCGTCTGATAGCCCCGGAAAAACTGTCGAGCGAAACCTAATTTCATTGACCTCGAGGTCACCAATGACGTCACAGGTCAGGTCAAAGTAAAAATTATTAGCACTTTGGCTTGTTCACATTTTGGGCTCTGGCCGCCGTCTTACAAGTCAGATCAGGCTCATTTTTGGTTTCCACACTCGTGAACAGATGCTCTAGATACCTTGAGGGTACCAAACTTGTACTTTGATTTTCAGGTCAGGGTCAGGTCATCACAGGTCACGAAAATATTATATCATGCGTCGGTCACGTGACACATGTTTTATGGTCCATTTAGGCCATAGATTTCGAATTTGATGTCGTCTGTGCCATTCAAGGTCATTTTGAGTCAAAATTAGCTTAGGTCAGGTCACTTTCAGGTCAAAAAGGTCAAATTTTGAAGTTGAAATTTTTCAACAAAAAAGGTGTCTATTGGATGCAGTTTGAGCTCAGGAACACGATGGTGCCATTTATATTGGTGTACGATGCCAAATACGTACCGAAAAATTGATTTGAAAAATTAATAATTGTGAATTTTTTGCAATAATGCGTATAACTTGGCCATTTTTGAAGATATTTAGCTAAAACTTGCTAGAGTTAGTCATAATCATGCGTTCTGTCACATATATTCCGGTTTTTTTCGAAAAGTCAAAAACTTTTTGAAAAAAAATATAAAAATATAAATTTTGAATATTATTATATAAAATTTTCAAAATTTTCAAAATTTTGAAAATCCGAGATAGCAGTTTGATAGCGCGGTCAATTCTGAGTCCTATCATGCAAAGAAATTGGATCTAGCTTAAAAACTGAGCTCTTGGGAGCGATTGCCGTGGTTCAATGTTTTGCGTCGAAATCGGACGAACATGACGTCACTCTGACGTCATTTCCGGCCGACCTATGGTAGCTACGAAGTTCAAATTTTGACACAAGGTGTCAAATTGATGCAGCCGAAGGTACTGAAAGTTTGGCGTCGATTCGTCAAGCGGTTTGGAAGTTATTGCAGAAAAACGGGAGGGGGGGCTATAAATAGCCCCCACCAGTGGGGCGCGGGTTAAATCAGAATGACTAAACGAGGTGACGTCACACTAACGGTCGCTCCATGTTGAAGATAGGGCCTTGCGCAAGGCCCATTTTCAAATGAAGGGAACGAATTTCTTCAACACCAAGAGGCCGCGGGGGTTGCAACCTAGATAGATAGTGGTTTCTGAACCTCGCCGCAAACTTGGCTATCTCAACTCAAACCCCATGTTAAAGGTGGGATAGTCCCTTTAACTGTGACCAGACACATTTACAAGGTCAGAGCGACTCACAGAACTGATATCGCCAAGCCCATGAGACCATAATGCCGGAGTCGACACTGGTATACCTAACCTTGGATCAGGATGCTTCCACAATCCACAGCCAATCACACTTGAAAGAACCACTTTAACCAAATCCTTGTTTACATTTAGCTAGGATATCGAAACAACTTGCAAATCCTTGTTGCCACACAGCAGTCTTTTATAAAACATAATTTTCCTATTAGCTATAACTTATAAGCATTGGACATGTAAGAATATTCAACGAGTAACAGAGAGGATGCTTTCTATGGGATTTGGGATTTAGGAACACCGACCAGTTTTTTTCAACACGAGTTGTAATCCACACACAATGCACGATAAGCCACTTTTGCACCTGATGAGTCCCAAAGTTCACAGCCATAAAGGTTTGTACAATAGGCCTTGAACAGTTTAATCTGAATCTTACTGATTACCTGCCCCACCAAAGCACGAAGCATATTGGCATCATTACAGTACAGCGACCTCTTGGTTCTCCTTACGTCACCACTGTCATTTAGGTCAGGTTCAAGCAAATGGTCGAAGTATTTAATACGTGCAGTGGAAGGGGGGGGGCGGATTTCGCCCACCCCTCCTGTTTTTCGCCAATAACTCGCGCCGCATACATAATATTAATGTGAAATTTCGGCTACCTGTCCAGAATTGAATTGCGGATCTTCCCGTGCAAGAAATAAGAAAATCGGTTCTCAACTTTTTTAGTATAAAATATAAATAGCGGTGTAAAGTCAAGCATCCTGCCGCCGCGGCGGCCGGCGCCAGCCGTTACGCGCCGCCTGAATTGTAGACTGTACCGGGGCGGGACTTCCGTCTTTACATCTCGCTCCTTACCGCTCGCGCTGATTATTATATTCGAATCGCGTTAAATTTTGTGAGAAGACTAAGAAACGTACATGCAATCTTATGGGCAAATGATTTTTAAATCAGCCGGTAAAAACTTGAGTTATGACTGAGTGTGCAAAGTGCAAACACAAAATTGTGATTGCCGCGTTTCCCGCGCTGGCCGATCCCGCTTCAGCCGGTGACATCTTACTCTGCGCTATGAGGTCTATGTAGAATTGCTAAAAATTGAGTTCAAACATTTGACGTCATCAATTTTGAAGTTTTTTTCGCTATAACTTGGCCAAAAAAAAGAGATATCGATCTCAAATTTGGTATGTGGATAGAAGGCGGTAAGGACTATCACATATGTTCCGGTTTTATGAAATGTAAAAACGTTTTGGATTTTTCGGCTATTATATTCAAAAAATCTATTTTTTAATTTTTGGGGGTCAAAATCTAAAAAACTCAATAATCTGAGATAGCAGTTTTGTAGCCCAGTCAATTCTACATCTTTTATGTCTTTATTATTTTCTGCATCTGCAAAGCTATAGGTCTGACAGCTCTTCCCGCGAAACCCTCTTTTGGGTCGAAAACGGCAGAACATGACGTCACTCTGACGTCATTTCCGGCCAACCTATCGCAGCCTTTGGAAAATTTTGGTCACAATGTGTAAAATATATGTCCGGGAGGGTATTGAAAGTTTGGTGACGATCAGCGCAGCGGTTCTGGAGATATATTGAAAAGTCTTTGGGGGGGGGGCAAAAATAGCCCCCCACCAGGGCGCGGGTTAAATTGGTGCAGGGCTACCTTCGAATTAATGCACAGCCGCGCCCCGCTGGGGGGGGGGCAGAATCTGCCCCCCCTCCCGTTTTTCGCCAATAACTTCTAAACGCGTTACGTCAGCGACGTCAAACTTTCGGTACCTTATCATACATCAATTTGACACGTTCCCTGAAAATTTGAGCGAAATCCGTCGGAAAATTTTTGAGAAATTGACGATTTAGTGACGTCATGTTCGCCATTTTCGCCTCAAAAACGGCAAAATTTCTAACGCCGCTAACATCTTCATTTTTAAAGGAATCAAGACGTAACAAAAAAGGTTATGCGTGATTCCACTTTGTTTATCAAATGGCTATCTCGGTTTTTTGAAAATTTTGGATTTTGGCCCAAATTTTTTCAAAAAACTGACTTTTTTGGGAAAATAATTATGAAAATCCAAAATTTTGAGGGTATCGAAAAAACCGGAATATATGTCAGAGAAGTGGTCTATGTGCACCTACATACCAATTTTGAGTAGAATCGGTTTAAAAATGTGGGAGTTATTCAAAATTTTATGACGTCACGACACACAATTTTTTTGAAAAATGACATTTTTGGAAGTTCTAGACCTCGTACGGAAACAAAAATAGCACCATTCGATTCGCCGTGAAAAACTGCATCAGATAGACACCTTTTTAGGCCTTAAAAACCAACTTCAAAATTTGACCTCACTTGACCTGACCTTGACCTGACCTGGACCTGAAATTCATCCAGAGGTGGTCCATATCACTTATTGAGTGTGCCTATTGAATTCTATGAGTAAAATGACCCATAAAACATGTGTCGCACATGCCCTTTACTATATTTTGTTTTTGGTGACCTGACCTGACCTGACCTGACCTTGACCTTGACCTTTGAATGACATTGTATGCAACGAATATTGTCTTGGTAGTCTAAGTACACGTTTTGGGCAATCAGTCTCAGTCCATTCTTCGGCAACTACGGTGCAAGGCCGATACTGTAGAAACTTGCATTTTGTACCCTTGACCTGACCTTGACCTGACCTCTGACCTACTTAAGCAAAAAATTGGACTATTAAGAACCACCTTGTTGAGAGCTTTCGATTGCCGTTTTCCCCGTCTTTCTACGACCATCGGTTCGGAAGTTAGACAGGGGGCAGAATCTGCCCCCCCCCCCCCCCCAGCAGGGCGCGTATGGCTGAATAGCCCAGCGGGGCGCGGGTTAATATCCAGTGAACGCACCGTGAAGTATGTTTCCATTTCCAGATATTTACCTTTTCGCTGCCCGCTGCGATTGCTTAGCCACGGGCAAGGAGAGAGAGCATCAGTTATGGTCTGAAGACAACATGTGAGATGCGCTGACGGCTGTTGAGAGTGGCTAAATTCTGCAAAGCTTCTCGCTTTTACGACAGCCCAGGACAAACGTTTGTTTATTATCAGCGAAAGACGATTCATGAAGTTATGACCCTGCGTACGAGGAGCAAAAACGTCTTTTTTTAAATGCAATTTGCGAAAAATCCACTGACGGTAAAACGAACTAAGGAGGACCATAGCGAGTGCAATGAAATGGTGGTACTACAGGTGTAGACATGCTTCATCCTTTGCGTACCAGCGCAAAATGTTGGCTCTGGAGGAAGATTTGTATTTTTTCACGAAGTTACCTCTCCCTCCCCTACATTAAAGCATTAACGACAATTTTATTTGTAATTTTGCTCGTATAATGACTTTTCCGGCTGTTGGGTATCGCTCTTTCAATTCACCACCTTTGCGCCGTCTCTGATGTAGGATGTGGGATTGCTGTACTCTACCCGCTACAGAGTTCGGGACTACTGCGCTGTCCCGTGCTGCAGGGCTCGGGACTACTGCGCTGTCCCGTGCTGCAGGGTTCGGGACTACTGCGCTGTCCCGTGCTGCAGGGCTCGGGATGACTGTACCGTCCTGTGATGCAGGGTTCGGGATGACGGAGACCTCGCCGGTCGTCACGTTCGGGTCGCGCACCAAGCGCGGCGACTACCCAGGCACGTGCGGAGTGCTGGTGCACAACACCGAGGCCAAGATGATATCTGTGGAGGACGGCAGGGAGCTGGAGCAGGGCGAGATTGGCGAGATCTGCGTCCGCGGGCCGCAGGTGGGCAGCGGCACCGCCGCGCGCCCCCGGCCACCCGCCCCGGCCCTACCCGCACAACTGGCCACCGGTCCCTGCCGCTGCCACCTCCAGCACCGACGGTTATGACATCCAGCGCGCAGCAAACCTGATGACGTCTTTGACATTTCTTAGGTTTTCAATGCAAGGCTACGACCTCCAACCTTAGTTTTCGTTCATTGCTATTAATTTCTTTCCTATTGCTTGGGAAAAGTTCATTTTACATAGAGCAGTTCTGTTATTCGTATATTTTCTACCTGATCTCTGTAAGCAGAAAGGCTCAGCATGTGCTCGGGTCTCGTTGGGCCACTGTGTGCTCGGGTCTCGTTGGGCCCACTGTAAGCTCGGGTCTCGTTGGACCCCCTGTGTGCTCGGGTCTCGTTGGACCCCCTGTGTGCTCGGGTCTCGTTGGGCCACTGTGTGCTGTCTCGTTGGGCCCCTGTGTGCTCGGGTCTCGTTGGGCCACTGTGTGCTCGGGTCTCGTTGGGCCCCTGTGTGCTCGGGTCTCGATGGGCCCCTGTGTGCTCGGGTCTCGTTGGGCCACTGTGTGCTCGGGTCTCGTTGGGCCCCTGTGTGCTCGGGTCTCGTTGGGCCCCTGTGTGCTCGGGTCTCGTTGGGCCCCTGTGTGCTCGGGTTTGTTGGACCCACTGTAAGCTCGGGTCTCGCTGCGCTCGGGTCTCGTTGGGCCACAGTGTGCTCGGGTCTCGTTGGGCCCCTGTGTGCTCGGGTCTCGTTGGACCCCTGTGTGCTCGGGTCTCGTTGGACCCACTGTGTGCTCGGGTCTCGTTGGGCCACTGTGTGCTGTCTCGTTCAGGTAATGGCCGGTTACTACCGGAACCCTGAGGCGACGGCGGCGACCATCGACTCGGACGGCTGGCTGCACACCGGCGACGTCGGCTACTGCAACGACGACGGCTTCTTCTTCATCGTCGACCGCGTCAAGGAGCTCATCAAGTACAAGGGGTTCCAGGTCAGCCGCCAAGGGCGACACGGCCCAATGGTCGGGAATGTATCAGCATTGAATGTATCAGCATGCCCGATAGCTTCTAACTGGCTGACCACTTACGAGTACCTATAACTAAACTTCACACCAGACGATCTGACGCATTCTCAGGATTGGCATTCCGACCCGAAAATGAATCACTTTATACATTGGCTGGCATTACAGTCCGAAGTGACATTATTGGGGGTCCAGACCCCGGCGACCCACCCCCCTCCCTCCCCTCTCTTTTCCCCATGCTGGAAAGCCCTTGCGTTACGCAGTTGAATTTTGTAATAAATTGCAAATGAGAAGAAGAAAAACATTAATTAAAAGATAAACAAATAAGCAAGAAAAACGATGACTGTTGTTTCTTCATTCATAGCTTTTACGCATTTTCTCGAGACTTTCTCGTCCCCAATCGGCCTAAGCTGTGCTCCCGGGCCGCCGCCGCCGGTCCGCGCAGAGCCTTACACCGCCACCGTGGTCCGGCAGGTGGCTCCGGCCAGCCTGGAGGACCTGCTGCGCAAGCACGCGGGTGTCGCTGACGCTGCCGTGATCGGCGTGCCGGACGAGGAGGCCGGTGAGCTGCCGCGCGCCTACGTGGTCACCTCCGACCCGGCCATCACCGAGCAGCAGCTGGCCGACTTCGTCAACAGACGCGTCAACCCATTCAGCCGGCTCCGCGGCGGCGTCCGCATCGTGGACGCCATCCCCAAAAGCGCCACCGGCAAGACGCTGCGCCGCCAGCTGCGGCAGGCCGCCGAGCGGGAGCTGGCCGCGCAGCGCGGCGCTGCCGGCCCGCGGAGCGTGCCCTGAGGCGCCGCCGACCCGCAGAGCGTCCCCTGAGGAGGCGCCACCAGCCCGCGGAGCGTCCCCTGAGGAGGCGCCGCCGGCCCGCGGAGCGTCCCGAATGAGGTGGCGCCGCCGGCCCGCAGACCAGTGGGAACCTTGGGAACCGAGCAGTGTCGATTGAGGGAATAAGCACTCATGTTGTAACTGCTCTTGCATTTTTATTTTTGTTTTGACTTTAATTAAGTAATCGTGAAATGTAAAAAGGCAACCGAAGATGCCAAATTTGTACAAAGCCGATCAAAAGTATTTCAAAGCCTGGCATGTGCCAATGTGTTCAGGTGCGCTCTATGCAAGACAATTGATGATCACAAGTGCATCATTTAACGGGTGAAGGATAGCCGTAAAGTTTAGGTGACACTGCCCAATGTCCAGGCTACAGTTGTCCGATACCTACCAGGGTAATCAATGCCGCCAATGGCCGTCGGTATGCAACATGTTAGTTATGCATTTAAATGCTATAAGTATGCTAGGCAGTCTTGTTGTCAGATGTAGTGTGTTTCTTGCCTCTGCCGTGAGACAGCCCGCTGAGTGTCTCTTAGTGTCTCTGTGTGTCTCTGAGTGTCTCTGTGTGTCTCTGAGTGCGAATAGGGGCGCGACCGGGTGTCTCCGCCGTCTGCGAGACGCCGCGCCGCTCTGAGAGCCCTGTCAGTCTCTGTGTGTTCACCTGGTGTAGCTGTCAGTCTCCGTGTGTTCACCTGGTGTAGCTGTCAGTCTCCGTGTGTTCACCTGGACCTGGTGTAGCTGTCAGTCTCCGTGTGTTCACCTGGTGTAGCTGTCAGTCTCCGTGTGTTCACCTGGTGTAGCTGTCAGTCTCCGTGTGTTCACCTGGTGTAGCTGTCAGTCTCCGTGTGTTCACCTGGTGTAGCTGTCAGTCTCCGTGTGTTCACCTGGTGTAGCTGTCAGTCTCCGTGTGTTCACCTGGTGTAGCTGTCAGTCTCCGTGTGTTCACCTGGTGTAGCACTCGGCAGTGACCAAGCAGTGACAGCCAGGAGAAGCGGGCGCTCCCTTTATATTCTAATCACGCATTTTGCATCCTTTGTAAGTATGGCTTGTACCTAACCTGACAGAGACGATCTGACCGATTGCCGATGCGGCTGCCTACATGTCGCCGTAATAAAATCATGGATTATGCAATAGCAGGTGTCGTTTATAAGCGTCAGCTGAGCGGTCCTCATTGCACGCTGATTGCTGGGCAGGGCGGTGCTGATTGTTCAGGCGATCCCCCGGCATTAGCCGTTTTCCACGCCGGCACATTTGGCTCACATTTCGTGCGACTTGGTCAAATTATGTTCATAGCTAATTCTTTGGAGTTTTAACCTTAGGTTGCATTATGTGCTTAGTTGCCTGATTTATCAAATTATCAAACATTATTTCAGATAATACCATTGCAATAAATAGATAACCTAAAGATATGTCCGTTAAGTGCATAATCGATTGAGATTTGGTGTAGATTTGGTATACGGAAAAGCCCACAAGGAGAAAGACCGATGGACACAGGTAAACGAAATTACCACACAGTATCAGTGAAATGCTTTACAGTCATGGTTTTACACTGGATCCTTACTCAGGAGCGTTACATTGCATTCCCGGAACTTTTTTGTCACACCTCGTATAATTATTTACTGCTGGACACGATCCGGCCTAATACCTGCAGAATAGAACCGTTGGTAGCATTCGCATTTCGCTCCAGTAAAGGACCGTTGGCGTTATTTACTCTAGGCACCCACAGGCTGATTTAGTACTCCAGGATAGGACCTCGTGGCATTACGAGTATTTTACTCCAGGGCCTCGTTTCATAAAGCAAGTCCGTAACTTACGCCGGTTTTTGGGCTCGTATTAAAAGTGCATGTGAAGCGATAAATTTATTTCCCCTTCTCCCTTCTGTTCTTGCTTGCAAGATAAATAAATTAAAGGATTCAAACTAACGTCATCGCTTCACATGCACTTGCAATACAAGACAAAAACCGCCGTTGGTTACAAAATCACTTTATGAAACGAGGCCCAGGATAGGACCCTCGTGGCATTATTTCCTTCAGGATAGGACCCTCGTGGCATTATTTACTCCAGGATAGGACCCTCGTGGCATTATTTCCTCCAGGATAGGACCCTCGTGGCATTATTTACTCCAGTATAGGATCCTCGTGGCATTATTTACTCCAGGATAGGACCCTGGCGGCATCATTTACTCAGGGACACCGTCTGACTTGTTTAGTATGCCGACCTAGTTGGCCGACTGGCAGGAGCACGTGCCGGCGAACTCTCCGTATCTGATTAATTCCGGGCCACAGATGGGTCGTGTGCCGGCACATTGGGTCAACTCTGTCTGGAGGCCGGGCTGAGACCGCCATAGCGGAATCTCCAATGCGGAGCGCTGAGAGTAAAAAGAAACGATACAGTGTGTCCAACAATTGACCGAACACTGCTTAAAGGGACCCTCCCACCTTCAAAAAAGTTAATGAATTGGCATGAAAGAGATGTCGCTCGGTTCAGAAAGAGCGACAACGAATATGTACCAAATTTCATCGAAAAATATTCGCCGGTTTTCAAGATATTAGACTTTTACTTTTGTTTACTTTCTGGGATCTCCGCTGTTCCTAGCGACTTTATTTGAAAGTGCGGCATTTGTTGCGCGCAAAGCAGCATATAGGTACCACCGCGTGCTACCAAACGTTTTAATAAAAGATTTAAAAATCGTTAGATCTCCGCTGACGTCACAAATTCTAAGGGGGCATTCCAATGCGTTATTAGCCTCTTAGAATCCGAAAACTGCAAGTTTGAAATTCCATATCTCCGACTTTAACCCTCGCCCGCACATGCCATTTTCCCATCCTAGAACGCACATGGGGGGGGGGGGTACCACCCCCCCGCGCCATTTCGTTCCTGTTGGAGATAGAGCTTAGCGGTAAAGACCAAAAAGATTCTTTGGGAAGAGACGAATCCAATGATACCCAGTTTTACCTTCTCAGGTCATTCATTGACCTTCCAGGTCAGGTCAAACTAAAAAATGTTGCTGTTTTGGGTCACCGTTGGATATCAAGTGCGCTGCTTATCATAAACCAATGACGATGCTGTTTTCTGGTGCCAAGCCAGCTAGAACCTCTTTGTCACACTATCCGACCAGATTTTTGCAGCTGAGGTCATTTCAGGTCAAGTTAGGTCAAGGTTAATTATATGTATATTTGTATGTCTGCGTGTGTCTGTGTGTATAGTGTATACTGATGTGTGCACCGATTGTTTTTGTGTCCATATTACATGAAATCATGATCTGAGAAGCTGTTACCAAAAATGCAGTCAAAAAACTTCACAAAAAGTAAATTCAGCTTGCCTAAAACGCAATTATCTTGGATGACCTAGGTTGACCTTGACCCTGACCTTGACACCTGTACATCGTCGAACAACATGTTCCATGATAGGTGGGAGGTAAGACTGGCAAAAAAGGCCGAAATCAAGGTGTCAAAAGCTCACAAGGCCCATGGCAAACGCAACATGTTGAGAATTGGCCATTTGGGTCATGACATGACCTGAAAAACAAGGTCATATCTCCGAAACCAAAAATTACAGAAACTTGACATTTTCAGTGGACATCAAAAAAGGATAGAGGAGCAGCTATACGAAAAATCAGCCTTCTAGCTCTACAAATCTTGAGTGCAGAGCAGAAAGACTACCTGGGAAGGGGGGGGGGGTGGCAACCCCCCCATGTGCGGGCGAGGGTTAAGCATTTTTCGATGTTGTGAGTGCCCAAACCGGTATTTTCAGGCCATGGCCACCAATTTGGCTATCTCAGCTCAAAACTTATGTTAAGGTGGGATGGTCACTTTAACTGTTCGGCCAGTAAAACGCCTTTTGGGGCGACCAACAGAGCGAGCGAGAGGATGGGACTTGCACGTGCGAAATTGCAAGGGGGTACCTCCAACTAACTTGTGTACTGCACCCTACTAACCGGTCCCTAGCGATGTGCCAAATTTGAGCGCAATCGACCTACCCGTTCTCGAGATCTGGAATCGACCCCTGCACGTGCGCACGTGCAGCAGTACCTCCACTGTGGCACATGGATATGCATTTCCTAGTGGGTGCCTACGTACAGGTCTCGCGGATTTTAGCGGTAGGTTTTGCACTTAGAAAATGTAGTGTACTTCAGGCTATATCTTCGTAGTCTTAACCCTCGCCCCGTTGGGGGGGGGCCATTTTGGCCCCCCCCTGTGGTTTTTCCTGAATAGCAAGAAAACGGCGGCGCGCAGCGCCGCCAAATTTTCAGTACCTTCCCGGGCATCAATTTGACACCTTCACACCAAATTTCAAGTCTTAGGTCACCTTAGGTCAGGAGTTATTGAGGTCAAACTGAGGTCATGTTCGAGCAAAAATGGGCAAAAAACATGCAATCTTGAAACGCTCACCAAATCTACAGTTATCAAGCAATTTCAAAGTTCTTTATATGGTCTAGTAGACAAAAAGCGGCGCTACAAAACTGCTATCTCGGATTTTCAAAATTTTTGGTTTTTGACCAAAAAAAATTCAAAAAATTGATTTTTTTAGAAAAACTTTGAAAAAATCCAAAAATTTTCCGAATTTCGAAAAAACCGGAATATATGTGATAGTGCCAGCGCTCTTCTATATACATACCAAATTTCAGATTGATATCTCGTTTTTTGGCCAAGTTATAGCGAAAAAACTGTTCAAAAATGATGACGTCAAATTTTTGAACTCAATTTTTAGCAATTCTAGACCACGTACGGCAAAACAAAGACCACCATTGAACTCCCCGTGACGAGCTGCATCGATTCGATACCCATTTTATGCAAAAATATTAACTTTGAAATTTGACCTAATTTGACCTGACCTTGACCTGACCTTGACCTGACCTTGACCAAAACGTGATCTAAGCTGGCCCCAAAGGCTGCCTGACCCATATAATCGCATTTGTCATGTAAAATGGACCATAAAACATGTATCACACGACACTTTCATATTGTGACCCCCCCGTGACCTGACCTCTGTGACCTGACCTGGTATCAGTGACCTCAAATAGCAAAATATGTGTTTGAAGAACATTTCCCCATCGATGATTTTCAATGAAATGCATTTTACTCGATTTTACAACGCATTTCTTGAAGTGCCTGTAAACGGTGAAAATTGGACCTTTGACCTGACCTGTGACGTCATCGGTTTGACCTAGGTCAATAAAATTGGGTCACAAGGTAGTTCCCCGTTGGGGCTATCCAACGCCGTTTACCGCTTGTCGCTATGTTGCGTGGTTCTCGAGATCTTAGGGGGGGGGCCAAAATGGCCCCCCCCCCCAACCGGGCGCGTTGCTCGGCAGAGCCCAACGGGGCGCGGGTTAAGCTTTTAAGTGTTGAAGATCAAGATGCGATCAACTTGTTGGGTAACAAGCCGGCTATGATCGTGTAAAATGGCTTTATCGTAGATCGACTAGTTTCTGAGATATAAACGGAAATGTAAAAGTGCAAAACCTACTGCTTAACCCGCACCCGTTGGGGGGGGGCAAAGAGCCCCCTGTGGTTTTTCGGAGAAAACTCAGAAACGGCTGCGAATTTCGACTTTGAACTTTCAGTAGGGGAGACCCGGGAGGTATGGGCCCCCTGGAGGTATGGGCCATCGCAGTTTTGAAGAAGTGTTGCGTATTTTTACACATCTGCCGGCGTGAACTGGTAGCAGCCATTCCGTTATACAACCCACGTGATTTTCAAAATCTTCCTCAGCCTTCTTTGGCAATGAGCGGTGATAAAGCGTGTTTGCCCCCTTCGAGTAAAATACGGTACATGCAGAAAATTCGTGATAAATTTAAACCAGGCTCGTTTTATGATGTCAGACCATCGCTAACATAAAGTTTAAACCATGGAAATTATGACTGGATAGCCAATTTGAGGCTATCTTGCAAGATTATGAGCTGTGATGCTACGCACATTCTGGCGTCCTAACCGGGAGGTTCGGGCCACCCACCCGGCGTTGATCCTAAATAAATAAAAAGATGCTTTCTGTTCAAAATTCTAAAAATTGCCAAAAGTTACCAAAAACACTTGAATATATTTCGGAGGCGTTCCTTCATCGGTTCAAGTGATAAACATTTATAGCGCCACATTTGCCGTTAACATATCTGATCCATGTTTTTTTAAATATAAATCTCGCGTCTAGGTTGAGATGTGTCTTCTAATTTACATCGACAGAATTACCTTTACAGCGTACGAACAAAATTAGCTCCTACACTTAACAGGTTAATAGGTCATAATGTTGATACTATTCACACTTACAATGTTAATAGGTTACAATATAGGGGGAGAGAAAGCGGGCAGGGATGAGGGGGGGAGAATTCTAGGCAGGTCACATCAGTACTATGCCTACCAAAAGTAAACACCGCTGCCTGACAGGATAAATAAGTATGCAAACGAATGAATGACTTGAATGAATGCACCAATGAATGAAGTATGAAAGAGAGGGGCATAAACATATTATAGGTGAGCAGTCGAATAAGAGAGAGAAAGAGAGAGAGAGAGAGAGAGAGAGAGAGAGAGAGAGAGAGAGAGAGAGAGAGAGAGAGAGAGAGAGAGAGAGAGAGAGAGAGAGAGAGAGAGAGAGAGAGAGAGAGAGAGAGAGAGAGAGAAATACACACAGTAATAATCGCTTCACATAAGAAGTGTGTCTGTGTGTGTGTGGGGGGGGGGGGGGGTCGTTCAACAAATCGAAACACGTCTTATACCAGAGCCTATGATCAATAACCGTGTGGTATTCTAGCTCCTACCGGGGACCCGGTAGTCCCCGGTAGCTCCCGGGTCCCCGGTAGCTCCCGGGTCCCCGGTAGGAGCTAGAATACCACACGGTTATTGATCATAGGCTCTGGTAGAAGACGTGTTTCGATTTGTTGAACGACCCCCCCCCCCCCCCCCACACACACACAGACACACTTCTTATGTGAAGCGATTATTATTGTGTGTATTTCTCTCTCTCTCTCTCTTTCTCTCTCTTATTCGACTGCTCACCTATAATATGTTTATGCCCCTCTCTTTCATACTTCATTCATTCGTGCATTCATTCAAGTCATTCATTCGTTTGTATACTTATTTATCCTGTCAGGCAGCGGTGTTTACTTTTGGTAGGCATAGTACTGATGTGACCTGCCTAGAATTCTCCCCCCCCCCTCATCCCTGCCCGCTTTCTCTCCCCCTATATTGTAACCTAGGGGAGAGCGGGGCCAGTTGAAACACGGGGTCAGATGAAACGTGGCTTTATTTTCAACAGTATGCAACATATGGCGTTGCCGACACCACTGCGCATCCGCGCTCGACCACTTCCTTTGTCAACGGCGTTTGGGCGGCAAACGGACGGTAATTTTGATTTGACACTTGTTTTTGTGTTTTTGAGGGGCGTTTGGGAGAAATCGTTCTTATGAATATTTTGTGATATCTCATATACCTTTGTTTGCTGAAAGAAGAACTCCTGGCTCCGGAATAACACCTTATTTGGCCCTTCATTCAGCATGATGCCGTCTCTCCAGCTCGTTTGACATGTGCTTTACGGGGCGTGCGAGATGGCGGGAGCGGATGGGGTCAATTGAAACGCTTCTCTGAGGGTCAGTTGAAACAGGGCCACAATCCGTTTCAATGGACCCCGGTGACCTTTGCAATGGTTATTGTTCAGGGGCTGTAAACATTAAAGGAAATAGTCCACCTTTGAAATGAGCTTTTAAACTGAAATAGTAGTTTAATAGAGCTCAATTTTTGACCCCTTTTTCTCCAGCCTTTTGCTTGAAAGCACACTATAGCCTGAGATATTTCTCATTTTCCTCATCCGCCCATTTTACCATAGTCTATGTACTTTGTGTCACCTATTATGAGGAACTTTGCACTTTTAGCTTTCCAACGACCTATTGAATGTAGCATTTGGAAAAGTAAACCGGACAAAATATCTCCTTAAGAAAGTGGCCTTAAAGAGGAAAACATCCCATTGTTAAGGATAGGTGCAATTGACCCCATGGGCTGGTTCAATTGACCCTCGCATCGGGGTCATTTGAAACGGGCGTAGAGCTGTTTTATAAGTATGCGTTTGGCAGCAAAATATGTTTGAAACATAATTTTACATATCTTAAAATAAAGCCAAAAGAGCATATTTTTTCATGGTATTGTGCATTTTTCGATATGACAACTAGATCTCGCTGTGCATGTCAATATATAAAAAGTGGTTCAACTGGCCCCGCTCTCCCCTATTAACATTGTAAGTGTGAATAGTATCAACATTATGACCTATTAACCTGTTAAGTGTAGGAGCTAATTTTGTTCGTACGCTGTAAAGGTAATTCTGTCGATGTAAATTAGAAGACACATCTCAACCTAGACGCGAGATTTATATTTAAAAAAACATGGATCAGATATGTTAACGGCAAATGTGGCGCTATAAATGTTTATCACTTGAACCGATGAAGGAACGCCTCCGAAATATATTCAAGTGTTTTTGGTAGCTTTTGGCAATTTTTAGAATTTTGAACAGAAGGTTATTCCATTAAATATATTACATATAATGCTGTTCACCAGAGTGCTTCGTCATTTGATTGCAAAAGATGCTTTCATTGAATGTCCCCGTCAATAAGTTTTATTTTTGTTGCGCAAGGTCGAAAATTTAACTTCAAATTTCATTTGAACAGAAAAATATTATTGATCTTATTTCATGGTGCATGATTGAGTTTACTAAAATACATATGGGCTCGAGTGACCTCCATGAAGTAAGCTGTTGGCCGCTTATGCGGTTCCTGGGCTCTAAGAGAGATCATGGTAAATCCCAGCTACGAGTATTATTCTCAATGCCGAGAAAATAATATAAAACATGGCACCGGCTCATACCTCCCGGGCCATGGCCCATACCTCCCGGTGTATTTTGACGGATCGAAAAAGCACATGATTTATTGAAAGTTATCTCGAGACAAAATAGTTGATCCCAGATGCCTAATATCAGGCACACGTTGCAGGCGAAAGGCAATTTCACGTACACAGAGAGAAAAACCGGGTCTAGCCACTGCCCGCTGGAAGAAAATTGCCTTTTCACAAAACCGGCCCATACCTCCCGGGTCTCCCCTACCTCTTCGGACATCAATTTTACACAACTCCTGAAAAATTAGGTCCCAGGTCATCTCAGGTCACGAGCTATAGAGGTCAAACTGAGGTCATGTTCGGCGATTTTTCGTCGAAAAAGTTGTTCACGGAGAAAAATCGCAGAAAGTCAGGGTTTCAACTTAGCGACTTAAAACTGGACTGTAGGCATAAAAAAGCTTGGCAAACAAAATGGCTATCTCGAAATGTCCAAAACATAAAAATTTCTAGATCTAGGGATTTTCTAACTCAAAATTTAGATTTCTTGAGATATTTTTGAAATTTGGGGAAATTAAAAAAAAAACGGATTACATGTTAGAGAACTCCTTATTGGCCTTACACATGCCAAAAATTAACAAAATATCTAAAACTGCCTGAGATATAGCCATTTGAGTGACTGAAAAAGTAGCGACTGTTCTTATGACGTCACAGTAGTTTCGGTATTTGTGCTTGAAATCAGTCAGGAGTAACATTTATGATACTTATCGACTTCTTGCTGACTGAATATGATCCTTTACGTGACTAAAATCACTTTTACGTAAAAAAAATTGTTTTTCGTTGTAAACAGGTACCCAGTAACCTCATAATATAAATCAGAAATAGCAGCCAAAAAGTTATATTTAAAGTTATCGAATATTTCGCTCCTGGAGCTTCGTCAACGATAATTACAGAAAAACATGTACGTTTTAAACATGGAACAACAAAGAACACTGCAGAATAAATAGCAAACTCATGCTACACTTCGCAAGGGACCGACATTTTTGGCGAAGTTTGAATAGGTACAATATGAATGTATGTACACAGTGTACATATTACAATATACACGTATATAGGTACAATAAACAATAGCTTTACATACAAACATAATCGACTACATGTGCACTGCATACATTACACATAATATAATCAATTATTCACATGTGATTGTTATTATGTACACTTCAGACTATATGCATCCAGAAAAGTTTGTGAGGCATTTACATTTTGAATGATGTTCTCTTTATGATTATACAACATATACATATATATGTATATAATATACTACACATATATACAAAGAAAATATACAGAAATATACAGGTCTATCATACATAGACATAAAAAACTGTAAAGCATTAACATATTGTACATGTATTAACCCTCGCCCGTAAACGGCGATCTGCCACCTTCGCCCATGCAGGGGGGGGGGGGTTGGTGCGACCCCCCCCCTTGGCGTTTGAAAACGGAGCGTCGTAGAGCTTAGCGGAAAAGACCAACGGATTGCTCTCGCCGAGATCTCGCGATTGGTGGTATATTTTTTGGTCCTAGGTCAACATTTGACCTACTTTTGACCGGTCAAAGGTCAAATTTTCGGAAAAATAGACTTTTTTCAACTTTCGGCGGCGATTGCGGCAAAACGGTGGGAGATATCGACTTGAAACCTTCACTATCGTGTTCCTTGATCAATTCTCTATCGTTTGGTATGTATTTCGTTTCCCTAGCTCTAAAAATGGCGCGTTGGGAGCGCCGGAAGTCGGCAAGGTCACAGTCGGCGGCAGAAATTCGAAAAATCAAAATTTAAATTTTTGAAATCTGATTTTATTTTTTGATTTGGGAGGTCCATTTGCTCCCTATAGAAGCTAATATTGCTGCATATTCCCATTGAGGTGACAAGAATTAGCAAAATAGTGGTTCGGGCGCTTTTCAAAAATAGTACCGGACGCTGTTCCTCTTGTGACGTCATAGCTCCGTGACCTGACCTGACCCGGTCAAGTTTCTTATACCATATGATAGCCAATACTTGCCCCAATATGCATGGGAAGTTTCATCACGATCCATCAACCGATGTCCGTACCACCGGCAGGAAACCTCGGGCGTTGGCGCTCAGTTTGTGAAAATCCGGCCGGAGGCTGTTCCCTTTGTGACGTCATAACTCCGTGACCTGACATGACCCGGTCAAATTTTTTTTATCAAAAGATGCGCAAGGTTTGCCCCATAAGGTACCCAAAATTTGGCGGCGCTGCGCGCCGCCGTTTTTACACTATTTCCGAAAAACCTCAGGGGGGGGGGGTTGCACCAACCCCCCCCCCTACATGGGCGAGGGTTAAGCATTGTACATGCCACATCTGTATATATGTTAATGCTTTACAGTTTTTCATGTCTATGTATGATAGACCTGTATATTTCTGTATATTTTCTCTGTATATATGTGTAGTATATTATATACATATATATGTATATGTTGTATAATCATAAAGAGAACATCATTCAAAATGTAAATGCGTCACAAACTTTTCTGGATGCATATAGTCTGAAGTGTACATAATAACAATCACATGTGAATAATTGATATTATTATGTGTAATTACGGAGCGAGCGAAGCGAGCGTAGTCTTTCCTTAGATTAACGGAAATTTCTGAGTATGAGCGGCCGGCCGGCCGGCCGGCCGGCCGTGGTCACGCTTTTGCGAAGCTTATATCTCAGCAACCACTTGACCGATTTACACGCGGTAATTTTTGTAGGGTAGCTTCATTCCTTCTACCAAGTATTGGACTATTCCCGATGCATGTGGGTGACCCCTTATGCACGTGCCACGTGCAAAACGAAGAGGTGTCAGTTTTGTAATTGTTGCAATATCTCGGTAACTACTTGGCCGATTGCGCTGAAAGTTGGCATGTAGGTAGGCACCCACTAGGCACTGCATATACATGTGCCAGAGTTGGGGTGCTGCTGCACGTGCGCACGTGCAGGGGTCGTTTCCAGATCTCGGGAACGGCTGGACCGATTGCGCTCAAATTTGGTACACGGTTAGGGACCGGTTAGTAGGGTGCCGTGCACAAGTCAGTTGGGACCCATTTTGCACGTGCGCACGTGCAGGGTGCCGCTTCCAGATCTCGAGAACGGCTGGGCCGATTGTGCCCACATTTGGCACATCGCTAGAGACCAGTTAGTGCACAAGTCAATTGGAGGTACCCCCTCGCAATTTCGCACGTGCAAGGCCCACCCTCTCGCTCGCTCCGTTAGTCGCCCCAAAAGGCGTTATACTGGTGTATGCAGTGCACATGTAGTCGATTATACACTATGCAACAGTCATTTTGTTCCTGAGTAACGACCGATTTTTTTGGACTCATTGGGTCCCATTATAACCGAAATGGGCATTTGTTTTGATCTGAAAATGCTTTTCCGGTTTTCAGAGACGATTTTCGATTTTTGGCCCCGAAATTCGGTTTTTGGCCCACTGTGTCCGGTGTAATTGAGTAATCGACTCGCGGTAACTTTCATCGCCCTTCCTATGCCACAAGCTTTCGAATGATATCCGGTTTTGCATATTTGCGTGTAAAAATAACGTCATAAATCTATGTTAAAATAAGAAAATATTGAAATTTTGTAAAAATTTGACATTTTTTTTCGATTTCATTTCAAAATAGAGAAAAAACTAAAGGCCCTATCCAAATTCTGAGCCCAGTTCCTTGAAGAGCATTCAATTTCCGTTCGGAAGGTACTATTTTAGTGCATTTTATCGGTTTACTGTGGCGTCCAGATTGAGTCACTTGAAAAACGGGCCCCCAACAGATCAAGATTCTGAGCGACAGGACTGCTCAAAAGTAAGTTCCTGCGTGTGACCCGAGGTCACAAGGGTCAACAAAATGACCTCAGTTGACCCCTCGTTGATCCTATGGCGTTAACATACGTTATCAGGTTAATGCTATGTGATATGACTTAGGATATGTGTTTAGGTTAACTCAATCTGGACGCCACAGGAATCCGATAAAATGCACTAAAAAGGTACCTTCCGAACGGAAATTGAATGCTCTTCAAGGAACTGGGCTCAGAAATTGGATGGGGCCTTTAGTTTTTCCTCTATTTTGAAATGAAATCGAAAAAATGTCAAATTTTTACAAAATTTCAACATTTTCTTACTTTAACATAGATTTATGACGTTATTTTAGCACGCAAATATGCAAAACCAGATATTATTCGAAAGCTTGTGGCATAGGAAAGGCGATGAAAGTTACCGCGAGTCGATTACTCAATTACATCGGACACGGTGGGCCAAAAACCGAATTTCGGGGCCAAAAATCGAAAATCGTCTCTGTAAACCGGAAAAGCATTTTCAGATCAAAACTAATGCCCATTTCGGTTATAATAGGACCCAATGAATAAGAAAAATTCGGTCGCTTTCCAGGAACAGAAAATTTTTCATTTTTTGTTGCATAGTGTTATGTTTGTATGTAAAGCTATTGTTTATTGTACCTATATACGTGTATATTGTAATATGTACACTGTATACATACATTCATCTAACTTACTATTCAAACAGAATCCGTCTGTCTGTGAGTCTGTGTGTCCGCACATCGTGTAGTGGGTTCAATTAACCTCACCTACACGGCAGATGGTACGGCGTAGGGGGTTGAAATTTGCACACCTTCTAGGTGACGTCACGGGTCAGCGCCTTTTCTAGGTTTCGACTCGCTGGGGGTGCACGGTTGGCACGTGGCAGGCGCCGGAAGAACGCCAATGAAATTTTGATCGGTTCGTAGATCCTCATTGAGAGCCGGGGTCGACAAACTTTGTGGACTAAATGCATGCCGATCGGTGGCGGGTGCCTCGCATTGGCAGATGGGCAGGTTATTAATTTGAATGAAAAGTGGCGAGAGAATGTGGTGATTTTCATTCAATGGGAACAGTTGATGATACAAGTATAAAAATGCACCGCGTTTGCCGCAAGGCGTCACATTGGTCACAGGGCGTCATTTTTGCCCCGAATCGCACAGTTTTGTCAAATATGGTCCGATGTGGGTGCAATTTGGTGCAAAGATGCATGCTCATCCACCGGGTAAAAATGCGCCGCGTTTGCCGCAATGCGCCACTTTTGTCACAAGGCGCCATTTCCGACAAACTCGACTAAGGCTAATGGAATGGCACGAATAGGAGCAGGGCTAGAAGCACTTTTAAAGTCTGATTTAAAAAAAAAAAGTTAAATGGATCCAATTATTATGTGAGCTGACATGACCCAGTGGTAGGCAGTGGTAGTGGTAGGGGTAGGGGCAGTGGTAGTGGTAGGGGTAGGGGTAGTAGTAGTAGTAGTAGTAGTAGTAGTAGGGGTAGGGGTAGGGGTAGGGTAGTGGTAGTGGTAGGAGTAGTGGTAGGAGTAGTGGTAGGGGTAGGGGTAGTGGTAGGGGTAGTAGTAGGGGTAGGGGTAGTGGTAGGGGTAGTAGTAGGGATAGTGGTAGGGGTAGTAGTAGGGGTAGTGGTAGAGGTAGGAGTATGGGTAGTAGTAGTGGTAGGGGTAGTGGTAGTGGTAGATGTAGTGTTAGGGGTAGGGTTAGGGGTAGTGGTAAGGGTAGTGGTAGGGGTAGTGGTAGGGGTAAGGGTAGGGGTAACCGCAGGTTGTTTGAAAAGACAAACACTATTCGTTAGAATTGTGTTTTTCTATTGAAAAACAACCGGAGCGGTCCTTCTCCGGGCTATGTTTTGCAAGTCTGGCAGCGAATTGGGGCAACTTGGTCGCAGCCTAGACGAATCGCTCAATCTTCGTTAAAAGTTCAGGGTATGTGCTCCCGCAGGCGATCTACCTGATGGCACCGGTCGCTACTCGCTTAAAACCTCGTGGCACGTGGCACGTGCGATTTCATTTTCCCCATGTTAAGTCAACGGGGTTTTGGACACTTTTTGCGCGATCGGGAATAGCGGAAAAAATCGCGGAACAAGGTATGGTTTGCTGCACAGCATTTTATGACCGACACGTTCAGGTACACGCCCGTGTGCGCCGTATACCCGTCAGAATTCGTTAACGTGAGTTGCACGAGTTTGAAGTTGAACTTTTTTCGCTCCCCATGTTAAGTCAATGGGCGTTTTTGCAGAGACATTTTCATTCGCTCATTGTACAAAATTATATGATACGATTTTGTTTAAACTTTAAGGAATTGTTGAGAAAAGACCATAGAACATGTTGTTATGCGTCGTTAAGCTGTCAGAATTCGTTTGGTCTTTTTAACCTCGTTTAAAAATGAAAAATTTTAACATGGAAAGTCAATGGGAGCGTCTTTGCTGCTTAATAACTTTTTACAGTTGAGATATATTTAAGTGAAAAGTTGATAGGTTATACAACTTTTGATGCTCTTTCCAATGTTATATAGAACGTTATTGCACGTTGTGCCGTTTTTGAGGAATTTGGTAAAAAAGCACGACTTTACCGAGATTTGAGCTCAGACCTATATATGGTCTTGGCTCAGACAGTATACGAACAGGTGACAGGGATACCTCCCATTGAAGGATGCGATTTAATACTAAACATTAGCAGCCGGCCGCCGTGGGGACGTTTTTGTACGACTTATATCTCCGCAGCCACTGGACCAATACACTTGCGGTTTTTTGTGTGGGGTAGCGTATACCCTTCTTAGAAGTATTTTACTATGGACGATGCATGCGAGTGACCCCTACTGCACGTGACACGTGTAATACGGACAGGTGTCAGTTTTGTAATAAGTGCAATAACTCGGTAATTACTGGGCCAATTGCGCTGAAACTTGGCATGCAGGTAGTCACCTACCAGGCGATCCATTTTCATGTGCCACGGTAGGGGTGCCGCTGCACGTGCGCACGTGCAGGGTGACGCTTCCAGATCTCGTGACCGGCCGGGCCGATTGAGTTCAAATTTGGCACACCGTCAGAGACCGCGTAGTAGGGTGCCTTGCACAGATCAGTTGGGTCCCAGGTTGCACGTGCGCACGTGCAGGGTGACGCTTCCAGATCTCAGGAACGGCCGGGCCGATTGCATTCAAATTTGGCACACCTTTAGAGACCGATCAGTAGGGTGCCGTGCGCAAGTCAGTTAGTATGTATTTTCATGGGTCACGGTTGGGATGCAGCTGCACGTGCGCACGTGCAGGGTGACACTTTCAGATCTCGAGAACGGCCGGGCCGATTGAGCTCAAATTTGGTACACCGCTAGAGACCGGCGAATAGGGTGCCGTGCAAAAGTCAGATGGGACCATTTTGCACGTGCGCACGTGCAGGGTGTCGCTTCCAGATCTCGAAAACGGCCGGGTCGATTGCACTCAAATTTGGCACACCGCTAGAGACCGGTTAGCAGAGTGCAGTGCACGTCATTTCGTAGCACACCCATTCCGGTCTGCACGTGCAAGGCTCATCCTCTCGTTTGGCGGCGGGCGCTTTTGCGACGTTACAGAGGTGCTTGCTCAAACAACCTGCGGTCCCGCGATGCGGAGCCCAGCATCGCAGATGCTGGTAGTGGTAGGGGTAGTGGTAGGGGTAGTGGTAGGGGTAGTGGTAACCGCAGGTTGTTTGAAAAGACAAACACTATTCGTTAGAATTGTGTTTTTCTATTGAAAAACAACCGGAGCGGTCGTTCTCCGGGCTATGTTTGCAAAGTTGGCCTGAGATTGGGGCAACTTGGGTGGGGCCTAGACGAATCGCTCAATCTTCGTAAAAATTTCAGGGTATGGGCTCCCGGGGGCGATCTACCTGATGGCACCGGTCGCTACTCGCTCAGAATTCTTTTGCGCGTGGCACGTGCGATTCCATTTTCCCATGTTAAGTCAACGGGGTTTTGGACACTTTTTGCGCGATCGCGAATAGCGGGAAAAATCGCAGGTCAAGGTATGGTTTGCTGCACACCATTTTATGGCCGACACGTTCAGGTACACGCCCCTGTGCGTTGTATACCCGTAAGAAGTCGATATTTTTTGTAGTAAGTCTTTGAAGTTGAACTTTTTTCGCTCCCCATGTTAAGTCTATGGGCGTTTTTGCAGAGACATTTTCATTCGCTCATTGTACAAAATTATATGATACGATTTTGTTTAAACTTTCAGGACCTGTTGAGAAGAGACCATAGAACATGTTGTTATGCTTCGTTAAGCTGTCAGAATTCGTTTGTTCTTTTTAAGCTCGTTTAAAAATGAAAATTTTTAACATGGAAAGTCAATGGGAGCGTCTTTGGTGCTTAATAACTTTTTACGTTAAAGATATATTTAAGTGAAAAGTTGATAGGATATACAACTTTTGATGCTCTTTCTAATGATATATAGAGCGTTATTGCACGCTGTGCCGTTTTTCAGAAATTTAGTAAAAAAGCACGACTCTATCGAGATTTGAGCTCAGACCTATATATGGCCTTGGCTCAGACAGTACGAGTATACGAACAGGTGACGGGGATACCTCCCATAGAAGGATGCAGCACGAATTCAATGCTAATTATTAGCGGCCGGCCACCGTGGGGACGTTTTCGTACCACTTATATCTCCGCAGCCACTGAACCGATACACTTGCAGTTTTTTGTAAGGGGTAGCGTATACCCTTCTTACAAGTACTTTACTATGGACGATGCATGCGGGTAACCCCTATTGCACGTGACACGTGTAAAACGGAGAGGTGTCAGTTTTGTAATAAGTGCAATAACTCGGTAATTACTGGGCCGATTGCGCTGAAACTTGGTATGAAGGTAGTCACCTACTAGGCGATCCATTTTTATGTGCCACGGTAGGGGTGCCGCTGCACATGCGCACGTGAAGGGTGACGCTTCCAGATCTCGTGACCGGCCGGGCCGATTGAGTTCAAATTTGGTACACCGCTAGAGACCGGTTAGTAGGGTGCCGTGCGGAGGTCAGTAAGGACCAATCTTGCACGTGCGCACGTGCAGGGTGAGGCTTTCAAATCTCAGGAACGGCCGGGACGATTGAACTCAAATTCGGCACACTTCTAGGGACCGATCAGTAGGGTGACGTGCACAAGTCAGTTAGTATGTATTTCCATGTGCCCAGACTGGGGTGCAGCTGCACGTGCGCACGTGCAGGGTGACGCTTTCAGATCTCGAGAACGGCCAGGCCGATTGAGCTCAAATTTGGTACACCGCTAGAGACCGGCGAATAGGGTGCCGTGCAAAAGTCAGATGGGACCATTTTGCACGTGCGCACGTGCAGGGTGTCGCTTCCAGATCTCGAAAACGGCCGGGTCGATTGCACTCAAATTTGGCACACCGCTAGAGACCGGTTAGTTGAGTGCAGTGCACGTCAGTTCGTAGCACACCCACTCCGATCTGCACGTGCAAGGCTCATCCTCTCGTTTGGCGGCGGGCGTTTTTGCGGCGTTACAGAGGTGCTTGCTCAAACAACCTGCGGTCCCGCGATGCGGAGCCCAGCATCGCAGATGCTGGTAACCGCAGGTTGTTTGAAAAGATTGAGTGCAGTGCACGTCAGTTCGTAGCACACCCACTCCGATCTGCACGTGCAAGGCTCATCCTCTCGTTTGGCGGCGGGCGTTTTTGCGGCGTTACAGAGGTGCTTGCTCAAACAACCTGCGGTCCCGCGATGCGGAGCCCAGCATCGCAGATGCTGGTAACCGCAGGTTGTTTGAAAAGACAAACACTATTCGTTAGAATTGTGTTTTTCTATTGAAAAACAACCGGAGCGGTCCGTCTCCGGGCTATGTTTTGCAAGTCTGGCAGCGAATTGGGGCAACTTGGGTGGGGCCTAAACGAATCGCTCAATCTTCGTAAAAAGTTCAGGGTATGGGCTCCCGGAGGCGATCTACCTGATGGCACCGGTCGCTACTCGCTTAAAACCTCGTGGCACGAGGCACGTGCGATTCCATTTTCCCCATGTTAAGTCAACGGGGTTTTGGACACTTTTTGCGCGATCGCCAATGGCGGGAAAACGAGCCAAGGAAGAGGTGGTTTTCTTCCCAGCATGTTATGGCAAACACGTTTGGGTACACGCTAGTGTGCGCCGTATACCCCTCAGAACTTCGTAACGTGTCTTTGCACGAGGTCAAAGTTGAACTTTTTTCGCTCCCCATGTTAAGTCAATGGGCGTTTTTGCAGAGACTTTTTCATTCGCTCATTGTATAAAATTATATGATACGATTTTGTTTAAACTTCCAGGACTTGTTGAGAAAAGACCATAGAACATGTTGTTATGCTTCTTTAAGCTGTGCAAATTCGTTTGTTCTTTTTAGGTTCGTTTAAAAATGAAAAATTTTAACATGGAAAGTCAATGGGAGCGTCTTTGCTGCTTAATAACTTTTTACAGTTGAGATATATTTAAGTGAAAAGTTGATAGGTTATACAACTTCTGATGCTCTTTCCAATGATATATAGAAAGTTATTGCACGTTGTGTCGTTTTTGAGGAATTTGGTAAAAAAGCACGACTTTACCGAGATTTGAGCTCAGACCTATATATGGTCTTGGCTCAGACAGTATACGAACAGGTGACAGGGATACCTCCCATTGAAGAATGCGATTTAATACTAAACATTAGCAGCCGGCCGCCGTGGGGACGTTTTTGTACGACTTATATCTCCGCAGCCACTGGACCAATACACTTGCGGTTTTTTGTGTGGGGTAGCGTATACCCTTCTTAGAAGTATTTTACTATGGACGATACATGCGAGTGACCCCTACTGCACGTGACACGTGTAATACGGACAGGTGTCAGTTTTGTAATAAGTGCGATAACTCGGTAATTACTGGGCCAATTGCGCTGAAACTTGGCATGCAGGTAGTCACCTACCAGGCGATCCATTTTCATGTGCCACGGTAGGGGTGCCGCTGCACGTGCGCACGTGCAGGGTGACGCTTCCAGATCTCGTGACCGGCCGGGCCGATTGAGTTCAAATTTGGCACACCGTCAGAGACCGCGTAGTAGGGTGCCTTGCACAGATCAGTTGGGTCCCAGGTTGCACGTGCGCACGTGCAGGGTGACGCTTCCAGCTCTCAGGAACGGCCGGGCCGATTGCATTCAAATTTGGCACACCTTTAGAGACCGATCAGTAGGGTGCCGTGCGCAAGTCAGTTAGTATGTATTTTCATGGGTCACGGTTGGGATGCAGCTGCACGTGCGCACGTGCAGGGTGACACTTTCAGATCTCGAGAACGGCCGGGCCGATTGAGCTCAAATTTGGTACACCGCTAGAGACCGGCGAATAGGGTGCCGTGCAAAAGTCAGATGGGACCATTTTGCACGTGCGCACGTGCAGGGTGTCGCTTCCAGATCTCGAAAACGGCCGGGTCGATTGCACTCAAATTTGGCACACCGCTAGAGACCGGTTAGCAGAGTGCAGTGCACGTCATTTCGTAGCACACCCATTCCGGTCTGCACGTGCAAGGCTCATCCTCTCGTTTGGCGGCGGGCGCTTTTGCTGCGTTTACAAAGGTGCTTGCTCAAACAACCTGCGGTCCCGCGATGCGGAGCCCAGCATCGCAGATGCTGGTGTTTTTCTATTGAAAAACAACGGGAGCGGTCCTTCTCCGGGCTATGTTTTGCAAGTCTGGCAGCGAATCGAGACATCTTGGTCGCAGCCTAGACGAATCGCTCAATCTTCGTAAAAATTTCAGGATATGGGCTCCCGGGGGCGATCTACCTGACGGCACCGGTCGCTACTCGCTTAAAACCTCGTGGCACGTGGCACGTGCGATTCCATTTTCCCCATGTTAAGTCAACGGGGTTTTGGGCACTTTTTGCGCGATCGCCAATGGCGGGAAAACGAGCCAAGAAGGAGGTGGCTTTCTTCCCAGCATTTTATGGCAAACACGTTTGGGTACACGCTAGTGTGCGCCGTATACCCCTCAGAACTTCGTAACGTGTCTTTGCACGAGGTCAAAGTTGAACTTTTTTCGCTCCCCATGTTAAGTCAATGGGCGTTTTTGCAGAGACTTTTTCATTCGCTCATTGTACAAAATTATATGATACGATTTTGTTTAAACTTTCAGGACTTGTTGAGAAAAGACCATAGAACATGTTGTTGTGCTTCTTTAAGCTGTGCAAATTCGTTTGTTCTTTTTAGGCTCGTTTAAAAATGAAAAATTTTAACATGGAAAGTGAATGGGAGCGTCTTTGCTGCTTAATAACTTTTTACAGTTGAGATATATTTAAATGAAAAGTTGATAGGTTATACAACTTTTGATGCTCTTTCCAATGATATATACAACTTTATTGCACGTGGTGCCGTTTTTGAGAAATATAGTAAAAAAGCACGACATTACCGAGATTTGAGCTCAGACCTATGTCGTTACGGTGTCAGGCGGACACGAGGACAGGTGGCGCCGCCGCCGCCCGCATAGCGGCGGGAATGTGAACTAACCTGTTTACCATCTATGGTATGGTACCATCGGGGGACCGGCCGCCGTCGGCACCATTTCGGGACTTTGCATCGCAATAAAAGGCTTATTTATAATTGAAAATGGACTAGCGAGAGTCGATATGGAATCAGAATTTGATGCTCTACAAAACTAGGCTGTTTTCATTGTGATGACATCACAGACTACACCGCTAACCCCAATAAAGCAGATTTATGTCGCGTCATCGATGATTACATATAATGTTTCTTTGATATATATGTAGTCGGGTCTTTCAGCTGCGTCCCTCCCCTCCCTCGGCGCGCCGGCGGGTCGGCCATCCGCGGCTTGCCGCCCGCCGGCTGCTGGCCGGTCAGCTGGCCGGTCAGCTGGTCGCCCGCGGCTGTCGGTGCAGTGCGGGATGCCTACTTGCGGGGGGCCGTCGTGGCGGCGGCCCGGGTGGACTGGGCGAGCAGTGAGTTGGGGAGCGCTGCGCTGTCGGTGCTCTAGTTTGTATTGCGTTCGCATGATACGGCTTGAGCCAATACAGAGTGAACTGATTGAGCTGAGCAAGTCTTTATATACATTGAAAAGTAAAGCACTTTTTACTGCATCTACGGTGAGATGCTAGATAAAATTTATGGTCTACCTAATGGTACCCATTACTTAACAATTAAGTGAATCATTTCGTCGCTAAACTCTCGTAAATTCGTATGTCCGCCTCACTATGGAGTTTGGACCGTAACGTATGGCCTTTGCTCAGACAGTATACGAACAGGTGACGGGGATACCTCCCATAGAAGGATGCGACACGATTTTACTGCTAAATAGCGGCCGGCCGCCGTGGGGACGTTTTTGTACGACTTATATCTCGGCAACCACTGGGCTGATACACGTGCGGTTTTTTGTGTGGGGTAGCTTTTTCCCTTCTTTCACATAGTGTGCTACTCTCGATGCATATGGGTGACCCCTAACGCACGTTCCACGTGCAAAGCCAAGAGGTGCCTGTTTTGTAATAAGCGCAATAGCTCGCGGTAATTACTGGGCCGATTGCGCTAAAACTTGGCATGGAGGTAGACACTTTCCAGGCGATGCATTTCGATGTGTCTTGGTAGGGGTGCAACTGCACGTGCGCACGTGCAAGGTGACGCTTCCAGATCTCGAGAACGGCTGGACCGATTGTGTTCAAATTTGGCATAACGCTTGATACCGATCAGTAGGTTGCAGTCATTTAGTATGCATTTCCATGTGCCACGATTGGGGTGCAACTGCACGTGCGCACGTGCAGGGTGACGCTTCCAGATCTCGAGAACGGCCGGGCCAATTGTGCTCAGATTTGGCACACCGCTAGAGATCGCGTAGTAGGGTGTCTTGCACAGGTCTGCTGGGCCCCAGGTTGCACGTGCGCACGTGCAGGGTGACGCTTCCAGATCTCAGGAACGGCTGGGCCGATTGCATTCAAATTCGGCACACCTTTAGAGACCGGTTAGTAGGGTGCTGTGCACAAGTCAGTTAGTATGTATACTCATGTGTCTCGGTTGGGGTGCAACTGCACGTGCGCACGTGTAGGGGTCGCTTCCAGATCTTGAAAACGGCTGGGCCGATTGAGCTTAAATTCGGTACACCGCTAGAGACCGGCAACTAGGGTGCCGTCCACAAGTCATTTGGGACCCAGCTTGCACGTGCGCACGTGCAGGGTGAGGCTTTCAGATCTCAGAAACGGCTGGGCTGATTGCATTCAAATTCGGCACACCTTTAGCGGCGTTACAGAGGTGCTTGCTCAAACAACCTGCGGTCCCGCGATGCGGAGCCCAGCATCGCAGATGCTGGTAACCGCAGGTTGTTTGAAAAGACAAACACTATTCGTTAGAATTGTGTTTTTCTATTGAAAAACAACCGGAGCGGTCCGTCTCCGGGCTATGTTTTGCAAGTCTGGCCGCGAATCGAGACATTTTGGGTGGGGCCTAAACGTGCATTGCGATTTTCGTAAAAAGTTCAGTGTATGGGCTCTCGGGGGCGATCTACCTGATGGCACCGGTCGCTACTCGCTTAAAACCTCGTGGCACGTGGCACGTGCGATTCCATTTTTCCCATAGTAAGTCAATGGGGGTTTGGGACACTTTTTGCGCAATCGCGAATAGCGGGAAAACGAGCCAAGGAAGAGGTGGTTTTCTTCCCAGCATTTTATGGCAAACACGTTTGGGTACACGCTAGTGTGCGCCGTATACCCCTCAGAACTTCGTAACGTGTCTTTGCACGAGGTCAAAGTTGAACTTTTTTCGCTCCCCATGTTAAGTCAATGGGCGTTTTTGCAGAGACTTTTTCATTCGCTCATTGTACAAAATTATATGATACGATTTTGTTTAAACTTTCAGGACTTGTTGAGAAAAGACCATAGAACATGTTGTTATGCTTCTTTAAGCTGTGCAAATTCGTTTGTTCTTTTTAGGCTCGTTTAAAAATGAAAAATTTTAACATGGAAAGTGAATGGGAGCGTCTTTGCTGCTTAATAACTTTTTACAGTTGAGATATATTTAAGTGAAAAGTTGATAGGTTATACAACTTTTGATGCTCTTTCCAATGATATATACAACTTTATTGCACGTGGTGCCGTTTTTGAGAAATATAGTAAAAAAGCACGACATTACCGAGATTTGAGCTCAGACCTATATCGTTACGGTGTCAGGCGGACACGAGGACAGGTGGCGCCGCCGCCGCCCGCATAGCGGCGGGAATGTGAACTAACCTGTTTACCAGATCTATGGTATGGTACCATCGGGGACCGGCCGCCGTCGGCACCATTTCGGGACTTTGCATCGCAATAAAAGGCTTATTTACAATTGAAAATGGACTAGCGAGAGTCGTTATGGAATCAGAATTTGATGCTCTACAAAACTAGGCTATTTTCATTGTGATGGCATCACAGACTACACCGCTAAACCCAATAAAGCAGATTTATGTCGCGTCATCGATGATTACATATAATGTTTCTTTGATATATATGTAGTCGGGTCTTTCAGCTGCGTCCCTCCCCTCCCTCGCCGCGCCGGCGGGTCGGCCATCCGCGGCTTGCCGCCCGCCGGCTGCTGGCCGGTCAGCTGGCCGGTCAGCTGGTCGCCCGCGGCTGTCGGTGCAGTGCGGGATGCCTACTTGCGGGGGCCGTCGTGGCGGCGGCCCGGGTGGACTGGGCGAGCAGTGAGTTGGGGAGCGCTGCGCTGTCGGTGCTCTAGTTTGTATTGCGTTCGCATGATACGGCTTGAGCCAATACAGAGTAAACTGATTGAGCTGAGCAAGTCTTTATATACATTGAAAAGTAAAGCACTTTTTACTGCATCTACGGTGAGATGCTAGATAAAATTTATGGTCTACCTAATGGTACCCATTACTTAACAATTAAGTGAATCATTTCGTCGCTAAACTCTCGTAAATTCGTATGTCCGCCTCACTATGGAGTTTGGACCGTAACGTATGGCCTTTGCTCAGACAGTATACGAACAGGTGACGGGAATACTTCCCATAGAAGGATGCGACACGATTTTACTGCTAAATAGCGGCCGGCCGCCGTGGGGACGTTTTTGTACGACTTATATCTCGGCAACCACTGGGCTGATACACGTGCGGTTTTTTTGTGTGGGGTAGCTTTTTCCCTTCTTTCACATAGTGTGCTACTCTCGATGCATATGGGTGACCCCCTAACGCACGTTCCACGTGCAAAGCCAAGAGGTGCCTGTTTTGTAATAAGCGCAATAGCTCGCGGTAATTACTGGGCCGATTGCGCTAAAACTTGGCATGGAGGTAGACACTTTCCAGGCGATGCATTTCCATGTGTCTTGGTAGGGGTGCAACTGCACGTGCGCACGTGCAGGGCGACGCTTCCAGATCTCGAGAACGGCTGGACCGATTGTGTTCAAATTTGGCATAACGATTGATACCGATCAGTAGGTTGCAGTCATTTAGTATGTATTTCCATGTGCCACGATTGGGGTGCAACTGCACGTGCGCACGTGCAGGGTGACGCTTCCAGATCTCGAGAACGGCCGGGCCGATTGAGTTCAAATTTGGTACACCGCTAGAGACCGATTAGTAGGGTGCCGTGCGCAAGTCAGTTTGGACCCATCTTGCGCGTGCGCACGTGCAGGGTGACGCTTCCAGATCTCAAGAACGGCTGGACCGATTGCACTCAAATTCGGCAAACATCTAGAGATCGATCAGTAGGGTGCCGTGCACAAGTCAGTTAGTAACCGCAGGTTGTTTGAAAAGACAAACACTATTCGTTAGAATTGTGTTTTTCTATTGAAAAACAACCGGAGCGGTCCTTCTCCGGGCTATGTTTTGCAAGTCTGGCCGCGAATTGGGGCAACTTGATAGGCGCCTAGACGAATCGCTCAATCTTCGTAAAAAGTTCAGGGTATGGGCTCCCGGAGGCGATCTACCTGATGGCACCGGTCGCTACTCGCTTAAAACCTCGTGGCACGTGGCACGTGCGATTCCATTTTGCCCATGTTAAGTCAACGGGGTTTTGGACACTTTTTGCGCGATCGCCGATGGCGGGAAAACGAGCCAAGGAAGAGGTAGTTTTCTTCCCAGCATTTTATGGCAAACACGTTTGGGTACACGTTAGTGTGCGCCGTATACCCCTCAGAACTTCGTAACGTGTCTTTGCACGAGGTCAAAGTTGAACTTTTTTCGCTCCCCATGTTAAGTCAATGGGCGTTTTTGCAGAGACTTTTTCATTCGCTCATTGTACAAAATTATATGATACGATTTTGTTTGAACTTTCAGGACTTGTTGAGAAAAGACCATAGAACATGTTGTTATGCTTCTTTAAGCTGTGCAAATTCGTTTGTTCTTTTTAAGCTTGTTTAAAAATGAAAAATTTTAACATGGAAAGTCAATGGGAGCGTCTTTGTTGCTTAATAACTTTTTACAGTTGAGATATATTTAAGTGAAAAGTTGATAGGTTATACAACTTTTGATGCTCTTTCCAATGATATATAGAACGTTATTGCACGTTGTGCCGTTTTTGAGGAATTTGGTAAAAAAGCACGACTTTACCGAGATTTGAGCTCAGACCTATATATGGTCTTGGCTCAGACAGTATACGAACACGTGACAGGGATACCTCCCATTGAAGGATGCGATTTAATACTAAACATTAGCAGCCGGCCGCCGTGGGGACATTTTTGTACGACTTATATCTCCGCAGCCACTGGACCAATACACTTGCGGGTTTTTGTGTGGGGTAGCGCTATACCCTTCTTAGAAGTATTTTGCTATGGACGATGCATGCGGGTGACCCCTACTGCACGTGACACGTGTAAAACGGAGAGGTGTCACTTTTGTTGTAATGACAATACCACGGTAATTCCTGAGGAGATTCTGCTAAAACTACACAAGGATGTAGGCACACACCGGGCCATGCGTTTCCATGTGTTACGGTTGGGGTGCAACTGCACGTGCGCGCGTGCAGGGTGACGCTTCCAGATCTCGAGAACGGCCGGACCGATTGAGCTCAAATTTGGTACACCGCTAGAGACCGGTTAGTAGGGTGCCGTGCACAAGTCAGATGGGATCCAGTTTGCACGTGCGCACGTGCAGGCCGACGCTTCCATATCTAAAGAACGGCTGGACCGACTGTGCTCAAAGTTGGCATACCACTAGAGACTGTGTAGTAGGGTGCCGTGAACAAGTCAGTTAGTATGTATTTTCATGTGCCACGGACGGGGTGCAGCTGCACGTGCGCACGTGTAGGGGTCGCTTCCAGATCTTGAAATTGGCTGGGCCGATTGAGCTCAAATTTGGTACACCGCTTGAGACCGGCGATAACCGCAGGTTGTTTGAAATAGACAAACACTATTCGTTAGAATTGTGTTTTTCTATTGAAAAACAACCGGAGCGGTCGTTCTCCGGGCTATGTTTTGCAAGTCTGGCCGCGAATTGGGGCAACTTGAGCGGGGCCTAGACGAATCGCTCAATCTTCGTAAAAATTTCAGGGTATGGGCTCCCGGGGGCGGTCTACCTGATGGCACCGGTCGCTACTCGCTTAAAACCTCGTGGCACGTGGCACGTGCGATTCCATTTTCCCCATGTTAAGTCAATGGGGTTTTGGACACTTTTTGCGCGATCGCCAATGGTGGGAAAACGGGCCAAGGAAGAGGTGGTTTTCTTCCCAGCATTTTATGGCAAACACGTTCCGGTACACGCCAGTGTGCGCGGTATACACGTCAGAACTTCGTAACGTGTCTTTGCACGAGGTCAAAGTTGAACTTTTTTCGCTCCCCATGTTAAGTCAACGGACGTTTTTGCAGCCGTATTTTCATTCGTTCATTGTACAAAATTATATGATACGATTTTGTTTAAACTTTCAGGACTTGTTAAGAAAAGACCATAGAACATGTTGTTATGCTTCTTTAAGCTGTGCAAATTCGTTTCTTCTTTTTAAGCTCGTTTAAAATTGAAAATTTTTAACATGGAAAGTCAATGGGAGCGTCTTTGGTGCTTAATAACTTTGTACGTTGAAGATATATTTAAGTGAAAAGTTGATAGGATATACAACTTTTGATGCTCCTTCCAATGATATATAGAGCGTTATTGCACGTTGTGCCGTTTTTGAGAAATTTAGTAAAAAAGCACGACATTACCGAGATTTGAGCTCACACCTATATATGGTCTTGCTCAGACAGTATACGAACAGGTGACGGGGATACCTCCCATTGAAGGATGCGATTTAATGCTAAATATTAGCGGCCGGCCTCCGTGGGGACGTTTTTGTACGACTTATATCTCCGCAAGCAGGGGACCGATACTCTTGCGGTTTTTTGTGTGGGGTAGCGTATACCCTTCTTAGAAGTATTTACTATGGATGATGCATGCCGGTGACCCCTACTGCACGTGACACGTGTAAAACGGAGAGGTGTCACTTTTGTTGTAATGACAATAACACGGTAATTACTTGGCTGATTGCACTGAAACTACACAAGGATGTAGGCACCCGCCGGACCAGGCCTTTTCATGTGCTATGGTTGGGGTGCAACTGCACGTGCGCACGTGCAGGGTGACGCTTCGAGATCTCGAGAACGGCCGGGCCGATTGAGTTCAAATTTGGTACAGCGCTAGAGACCGGTTAGTAGGGTGCCGTGCGCAAGTCAGTTAGGACCCATCTTGCACGTGCGCACGTGCAGGGTGACGCTTCCAGATCTCAGGAACGGCTGGGCCGATTGCATTCAAGTTCGGCACACCTTTAGAGACCGGTTAGTAGGGTGCTGTGCACAAGTCAGTTAGTATGTATATTCATGTGTCACGGTTGGGGTGCAACTGCACGTACGCACGTGATAGGGGTCGCTTCCAGATCTTGAAAACGGCTGGGCCGATTGAGCTCAAATTCCGTACACCACTAGAGACCGGCAACTAGGGTGCCGTGCACAAGTCAGTTGGGACCCAGGTTGCACGTGCGCACGTGAAGGTTGCCGCTTCAAGATCTCGAAAACGACCGGGCCGATTGCACTCAATTTTACACACCTCTAGAGTGGTTAGTAGATTGTCCTGTTCGTCAGTTCGTAGCGCACCCACTCCGGTCTGCACGTGCCAGGCCCATCCTCTCGTTTGGCGGCGGGTAACCGCAGGTTGTTTCTTCATTAGACAAACACTATTCGTTAGAATTGTTTTCTATTGAAAAAAAAAAACAACCGGAGCAGTCCTTCACCGGGCTATGTTTTGCATGGTTGGCCGCAATCGAAATGTGTCTGTGATTGCTGTAGAAGACTAGACCAGGAAACAATCGGTGAGTGCTACCAAAACACAATAACCTCCGCCCGATTGGGGCGGGGGCGCTTGTAGCCACACCTATTAGTTTTTTTGCGTTTGTTAAGAAAATTACTACGCGCATTGTTATAAAGCTTTGTGTGATAGATCAATTTCAGCGGCATGGTTGGACCTCTATGTAGGCACACACCTGACACCGGCGACAACGGCTGCGCCGATTGCGCTTAAATCTTCATTCATGCGGCTACATACGGAAGAGGGGGCACTGCGGCGCAACATGCTTTCAGGCGTTTGACACTTCTGCGTCATCTAGCGAGTAAAACGGAATGTTTGGATTGAAAATGCCACACGCATTTACCACACTCGATAATCGTCCTCAAAAGCTTCAGTTTCGTGCGAGTCATCAGTTCTAAAGAGATAGTGGTTATCCCGGATCCCTCATTACTCCGCCATTCATTTAGGCGGTTATATACAATAGAGCCAGCATTGCGGCACAGCATACATTCAGGCGTTTGACGCTTCTGCCATCTAGCGAGTAAAAAGGAATGTGAGGTGTTTTCGGCTGATATAGATCCGTTGAAGCATCAATATTAAACTTGATATTCGGCACAAGTCACTGACTCTGATTCGAATGGTGACGTCGACGGCGACCGTGACGTCACCATTGCGTCAATATTGATTAACCCTCGCCCGCACATGCCATTTTCCCATCCTGGAACGCACATGGGGGGGGGGGTGTGGTTGCCACCCCCCCGCGCCATTTCGTTCCTGTTGGAGATAGAGCTTAGCGGTAAAGACCAAAAAGATTCTTTGGGAAGAGACGAATCCAATGGTACCCAGTTTTACCTCTTCAGGTCAGTCATTGACCTTCCAGGTCAGGTCAAACTAAAAAATGTTGCTGTTTTGGGTCTCCGTTGGATACCAAGTGCGCTGCTTATTATATACCGATGACGTTGCCGTTTTCTGGTGCCAAGCCAGCTAAAACCTCTTTCCCACACTACCCGACCAGGTTTTTGCTGCTGAGGTCATTTCAGGTCAAGTTAGGTCAAGGTCAGTTATATGTGTTTGTATGTCTGTGTGTGTCTGTGTGTACTGATGTGTGCACCGAATGTTTATGTGTCCATATTACATGAAATCATGATCTGAGAAGCTTTTACCAAAAATGCAGTCAAAAAAATTCACAAAAAGTAAATTCCGCTTCCCTAAAACGCAATTATCTTAGATGACCTAGGTTGACCTTGACCCTGACCTTGACATATGTAGATCGTCGAACAACATGTTCCATGATAGGTGGGAGGTAAGACTGGCAAAAAAAGGCCGAAATCAAGGTGTCAAAAGCTCACAAGGCCCATAGCCAAAGCAAGATGTTGAGAATTGGCCATTTGGGTCATGACATGACCTGAAAAACAAGGTCATATCTCCGAAACCAAAAACCACAGATTCAAGCCGGATCTTATGACACCGACCGCATTTTCTGGTTAAGTAAGGTCACTGACCTAATGTGCCACGATTGGGGTGCAACTGTACGTGCCCACGTGCAGGGTGACGCTTCCAGATCTCGAGAACGGCCGGGCCGATTGTGCTCAGATTTGGCACACCGCTAGAGACCGCGCAGTAGGGTGCCTTGCACAGGTCAGCTGGGCCCCAGGTTGCACGTGCGCACGTGCAGGCTGACGCTTCCATATCTAAAGAACGGCTGGACCGACTGTGCTCAAATTTGGCATGCCACTAGAGACTGGGTAGTAGGGTGCCGTGAACAAGTCAGTTAGTATGTATTTTCATGTGCCACGGATGGGGTGCAGCGGCACGTGCGCACGTGTAGGGGTCGCTTCCAGATCTTGAAAACGGCTGGGCCGATTGAGCTTAAATTCGGTACACCACTAGAGACCGGCAACTAGGGTGCCGTGCACAAGTCAGTTGGGACCCAGGCTGCACGTGCGCACGTGCAGGGTGTCGCTTCCAGATCTCGAAAACGGCCGGGTCGATTGCACTCAAATTTGGCACACCGCTATAGACCGGCGAATAGGGTGCCGTGCACGTCAGTTCGTAGCACACCCACACCGGTCTGCACGTGCAAGGCTCATCCTCTCGTTTGGCGGCGGGCGTTTTTGCTGCGTTTACAAAGGTGCTTGCTCAAACAACCTGCGGTCCCGCGATGCGGAGCCCTATTAGAGCGTGGAAAGCTGCGTCGAAATGCCCCTCCCACCTCCGTCTCGCTGTGTAATGATAGGAACACACCGTCACGGCACTGCTTACCAATTCCGATAGTCACTCAGACTGTCACCATGTATTTTACTGGGCTATTTTATTGTTTATCTGTTTGTTTGCTTGCTTGTTTTTGTGTTTGTTTACCTTTGGCGAATTATGCCCTTTCGGACAATAAACACTAAGCACCGACTATGCAGAGTGGTGTACTGAAGTACAGGAGCTCCTCTTAACCGCAGGTTGTTTGAAAAGACAAACACTATTCGTTAGAATTGTGTTTTTCTATTGAAAAACAACCGGAGCGGTCCGTCTCCGGGCTATGTTTTGCAAGTCTGGCCGCGAATCGAGACATTTTGGGTGGGGCCTAAACGTGCATTGCGATTTTCGTAAAAAGTTCAGTGTATGGGCTCTCGGGGGCGATCTACCTGATGGCACCGGTCGCTACTCGCTTAAAACCTCGTGGCACGTGGCACGTGCGATTCCATTTTTCCCATAGTAAGTCAATGGGGGTTTGGGACACTTTTTGCGCAATCGCGAATAGCGGGAAAACGAGCCAAGGAAGAGGTGGTTTTCTTCCCAGCATTTTATGGCAAACACGTTTGGGTACACGCTAGTGTGCGCCGTATACCCCTCAGAACTTCGTAACGTGTCTTTGCACGAGGTCAAAGTTGAACTTTTTTCGCTCCCCATGTTAAGTCAATGGGCGTTTTTGCAGAGACTTTTTCATTCGCTCATTGTACAAAATTATATGATACGATTTTGTTTAAACTTTCAGGACTTGTTGAGAAAAGACCATAGAACATGTTGTTATGCTTCTTTAAGCTGTGCAAATTCGTTTGTTCTTTTTAGGCTCGTTTAAAAATGAAAAATTTTAACATGGAAAGTGAATGGGAGCGTCTTTGCTGCTTAATAACTTTTTACAGTTGAGATATATTTATGTGAAAAGTTGATAGGTTATACAACTTTTGATGCTCTTTCCAATGATATATACAACTTTATTGCACGTGGTGCCGTTTTTGAGAAATATAGTAAAAAAGCACGACATTACCGAGATTTGAGCTCAGACCTATATCGTTACGGTGTCAGGCGGACACGAGGACAGGTGGCGCCGCCGCCGCCCGCATAGCGGCGGGAATGTGAACTAACCTGTTTACCAGAGGGGTGTTCACGGGCACCGCACACTGCTGCGTGCGCTGTGTGCGGTGCGTCCAGCAGGCGTGGGGGTAGGGGATGGGTAGGCGGTTCTGACGTCACGGCTGCGTGCGGTGGACGGTCCGCTGTGGCCAGTCCCGACCGGCCACAGCGATCGCTGTGTGCGGTGAGGGAAGGCTGACGTAGGGACGCAGTGGGCGGAGCTTGGAGGCTGTGTGCGGTCCGACCGCACACAGGGCCCGTGAACAGCCCTCTGATCTATGGTATGGTACCATCGGGGGACCGGCCGCCGTCGGCACCATTTCGGGACTTTGCATCGCAATAAAAGGCTTATTTACAATTGAAAATGGACTAGCGAGAGTCGTTATGGAATCAGAATTTGATGCTCTACAAAACTAGGCTATTTTCATTGTGATGGCATCACAGACTACACCGCTAAACCCAATAAAGCAGATTTATGTCGCGTCATCGATGATTACATATAATGTATCATTCTTTGATATATATGTAGTCGGGTCTTTCAGCTGCGTCCCTCCCCTCCCTCGCCGCGCCGGCGGGTCGGCCATCCGCGGCTTGCCGCCCGCCGGCTGCTGGCCGGTCAGCTGGCCGGTCAGCTGGTCGCCCGCGGCTGTCGGTGCAGTGCGGGATGCCTACTTGCGGGGGGGGGGGCCGTCGTGGCGGCGGCCCGGGTGGACTGGGCGAGCAGTGAGTTGGGGAGCGCTGCGCTGTCGGTGCTCTAGTTTGTATTGCGTTCGCATGATACGGCTTGAGCCAATACAGAGTGAACTGATTGAGCTGAGCAAGTCTTTACATACATTGAAAAGTAAAGCACTTTTTACTGCATCTACGGTGAGATGCTAGATAAAATTTATGGTCTACCTAATGGTACCCATTACTTAACAATTAAGTGAATCATTTCGTCGCTAAACTCTCGTAAATTCGTATGTCCGCCTCACTATGGAGTTTGGACCGTAACGTATGGCCTTTGCTCAGACAGTATACGAACAGGTGACGGGGATACCTCCCATAGAAGGATGCGACACGATTTTACTGCTAAATAGCGGCCGGCCGCCGTGGGGACGTTTTTGTACGACTTATATCTCGGCAACCACTGGGCTGATACACGTGCGGTTTTTTTGTGTGAGGTAGCTTTTTCCCTTCTTTCACATAGTGTGCTACTCTCGATGCATATGGGTGACCCCTAACGCACGTTCTACGTGCAAAGCCAAGAGGTGCCTGTTTTGTAATAAGCGCAATAGCTCGCGGTAATTACTGGGCCGATTGCGCTAAAACTTGGCATGGAGGTAGACACTTTCCAGGCGATGCATTTCCATGTGTCTTGGTAGGGGTGCAACTGCACGTGCGCACGTGCAGGGTGACGCTTCCAGATCTCGAGAACGGCTGGACCGATTGTGTTCAAATTTGGCATAACGCTTGATACCGATCAGTAGGTTGAAGTCATTTAGTATGTATTTCCATGTGCCACGATTGGGGTGCAACTGCACGTGCGCACGTGCAGGGTGACGCTTCCAGATCTCGAGAACGGCCGGGCCGTTTGAGTTCAAATTTGGTACACCGCTAGAGACCGATTAGTAGGGTGCCGTGCGCAAGTCAGTTTGGACCCATCTTGCACGTGCGCACGTGCAGGGTGACGCTTCCAGATCTCAAGAACGGCTGGACCGATTGCACTCAAATTCGGCAAACATCTAGAGATCGATCAGTAGGGTGCCGTGCACAAGTCAGTTAGTATGTATTTCCATGTGTCACGGTTGAGATGCAACTGCACGTGCGCACGTGGAGGGGTCGTTTCAAGATCTTGAAAACGGCTGGGCCGATTGAGCTCGAATTTGGTACACCGCTAGGGACCGGCGAATAGGGTCCCATGCACAATGCAATTGGACACAGCTTGCACGTGCGCACGTGCAGGGTGACGCTTCCAGATCTCGAAAATGGCCGAGCCGATTACACTCAAATTTGGCACACCGCTATAGATCAGCGAGTAGGGTGCCGTGCACGTCAGTTTGTAACACACCAACTCCGGTCTGCACGTGCAAGGCTCATCCTCTCGTTTGGCGGCGGGCGTTTTTGCTGCGTTTACAAAGGTGCTTGCTCAAACAACCTGCGGTCCCGCGATGCGGAGCCCAGCATCGCAGATGCTGGTAACCGCAGGTTGTTTGAAAAGACAAACACTATTCGTTAGAATTGTGTTTTTCTATTGAAAAACAACCGGAGCGGTCCGTCTCCGGGCTATGTTTTGCAAGTCTGGCAGCGAATTGGGGCAACTTGAGCGGGGCCTAGACGAATCGCTCAATCTTCGTAAAAATTTCAGGGTATGGGCTCCCGCAGGCGATCTACCTGATGGCACCAGTCGCTACTCGCTTAAAACCTCGTGGCACGTGGCACGTGCGATTCCATTTTCCCCATGTTAAGTCAACGGGGTTTCGGACACTTTTTGCGCGATCGCCAATAGCGGGAAAACGAGCCAAGGAAGAGGTGATTTTCTTCCACGCATTTTATGGAAAACACGTCCTGGTACACGCCAGTGTGCGCCGTATACCCGTCAGAATTCGTTAACTTGAGTTGCACGAGTTTGAAGTTGAACTTTTTTCGCTCCCCATGTTAAGTCAATGGGCGTTTTTGCAGAGACATTTTCATTCGCTCATTGTACAAAATTATATGATACGATTTTGCTTTAACTTTCGGGACTTGTTGAGAAAAGACCATAGAACATGTTGTTATGCTTCGTTAAGCTGTCAGAATTCGTTTGCTCTTTTGAAGCTCGTTTAAAAATGAAAAATTTTAACATGGAAAGTCAATGGGAGCGTCTTTGCTGCTTAATAACTTTTTACGTTTAAGATATGTTTAAGTCAAAAGTTGATATTTTATACAACTTTTGATGCTCTTTCCAATGATATATACAACGTTATTGCACGTGCTGCCGTTTTTGAGAAATATAGTAAAAAAGCACGACATTACCGAGATTTGAGCTTAGACCTATATCGTTACGTCAGGCGGACACGAGGACAGGTGGCGCCGCCGCCGCCCGCATAGCGGCGGGAATGTGAACTAACCTGTTTACCATCTATGGTATGGTACGATCGGGGGACCGGCCGCCGTTGGCACCATTTCGGGACTTTGCATCGCAATAAAAGGCTTATTTACAATTGAAAATGGACTAGCGAGGGTCGTTATAGAATCAGAATTTGATGCTCTACAAAACTAGGCTATTTTCATTGTGATGGCATCACAGACTATACCGCTAACCCCAATAAAGCAGATTTATGTCGCGTCATCGATGATTACATATAATGTTTCTTTGATATATATGTAGTCGGGTCTTTCAGCTGCGTCCCTCCCCTCCCTCGCCGCGCTGGCGGGTCGGCCATCCGCGGCTTGCCGCCCGCCGGCTGCTGGCCGGTCAGCTGGCCGGTCAGCTGGTCGCCCGCGGCTGTCGGTGCAGTGCGGGATGCCTACTTGCGGGGGGCCGTCGTGGCGGCGGCCCGGGTGGACTGGGCGAGCAGTGAGTTGGGGAGCGCTGCGCTGTCTGGTGCTCTAGTTTGTATTGCGCTCGCATGATACGGCTTGAGCCAATACAGAGTGAACTGATTGAGCTGAGCAAGTCTTTATATACATTGAAAAGTAAAGCACTTTTTACTGCATCTACGGTGAGATGCTAGAGAAAATTTATGGCCTACCTAATGGTACCCATTACTTAACACGCGCAGTGGAAGGGTTGCGAGTACTACGCCCAGTGGAAGGGGGGGGGGGCGGATGTCGCCCCCCCCCCTAAGATCTCGGCTTCCACTGGAGCTAGAAAGACGAAATTTGGAGGGTAGGTGGGGGCCATGGGGAACTCTGTTGTGTGTGAATTTCATGACCCTAGGTCAATATCTTTAAGGTCAAATGAGGTCAAATGTGGTCAAATCTGCCATATGAGCGACTTTTTTGCGTTTACACGCCGATAACTCAAAAAGTTACCGGCCGATTTTCTTTTTTCTTTCACTATACGAAAGAACAAACATTTGTGAGTATGTATGGTGAATTTCTAGATGATCCAACAATAAATATGACAGTTAGAAGCCTGCTAAGGGTAAGATGTCGCCGCCTGAAGCGGGATCGGCCGACGCGGGAAACGCGGCAATCACAATTTTGTGTTTACACACTCATAACTCAAGTTATTACCGGCCGATTTTCGAAATTCTTTGACCATATGATTGCCTGTACATTTCTCAGTCTTCTCACCGAATTTGACGCGAATCTAAAGTAATCAGCGGTAAGAAGCTCGATGTAAAGACGGAACCGTCCCGCCCCGGCACAGTCTACAATTCAGGCGGCGCGTAACGGCTAGCGCCGGCCGCCGCGCCGCCGCGCCGCCGCGGCGGCAGGATGTTTGACTTAAAGGGACCCTCCCACCTTCAAAAAAGTTTATGAATTGGCATGAAAGGGATGTCGCTCGGTTCAGAAAGAGCGAAAACGAATATCTACCAAATTTCACCGAAAAATATTCACCGGTTTTCAAGATATTAGACTTTTACTTTTGTTTACTTTTTGGGATCTCCGCTGTTCCTAGCGACTTTATTTAAAAGTGCGGCATTTGTTGCGCGCAACGCAGCATATACCACCGCGTGCTACAAAACGTTTTAGTCAAACATTTAAAAATCGTTAGATATCTGCGCTGACGTCACACATTCAGAGGGGTATTCCTATGCATTAGCCCCTCTGAATCAAAATGCTGCAATTTTGAAATTCAATATTTCCGATTTAAGGCATTTCTCGATGTTGTGAGTGCCGAAACCGGTAATTGTGAGCCAGGGACCCCATTTTGGCTATCTCAACTCAAATCTAATGTTAAGGTGGGAGGGTCCCTTTAACACCGCTATTACTAGAAAAGTTGTGAACCGATTTTCTTATTTCTTGCACGAGAAGATCCGCAATTCAATTTTGGACAGGTACCCGAAATTTCACATTAATATTAGGTTTGCGGCGCGAGTTATTGGCGAAAAACAGGAGGGGTGGGCGAAATCCGCCCCCCCTTCCACTGCGCGTGTTAACAATTAAGTGAATCATTTCGTCGCTAAACTCTCGTAAATTCGTATGTCCGCCTCACTATGGAGTTTGGACCGTAACGTATGGCCTTTGCTCAGACAGTATACGAACAGGTGACGGGGATACCTCCCATAGAAGGATGCGACACGATTTTACTGCTAAATAGCGGCCGGTCGCCGTGGGGAGTCTGGGGACGTTTTTGTACGACTTATATCTCGGCAACCACTGGGCTGATACACTTACGGTTTTTTGTGTGGGGTAGCTTTTTCCCTTCTTTCATATAGTGTGCTACTCTCGATGCATATGGGTGACCCCTAACGCACGTTCCACGTGCAAAGCCAAGAGGTGCCTGTTTTGTAATAAGCGCAATAGCTCGGTAATTACTGGGCCGATTGCGCTAAAACTTGGCATGGAGGTAGACACTTTCCAGGCGATGCATTTCCATGTGTCACGGTTGGGGTGCCGCTGCACGTGCGCACGGGCAGGGTGACGATTCCAGATCTCGAGAACGGCTGGGCCGATTGTGATCAAAGTTGGCACACTGTTAGGGCTCGGCGAGTAGGGTGCCGTGCACAAGTCAGATGGGACCCAGTTTGCACGTGCGCACGTGCAGGCTGACGCTTCCATATCTCAAGAACGGCTGGACCGACTGTGCTCAAATTTGGCATACCACTAGAGACTGGTTAGTAGGGTGCCGTGCACAAGTCAGTAAGTATGTATTTTCATGTGCCGCGGTTGGGGTGCAGCTGCACGTGCGCACCTGTAGGGGTCGCTTCCAGATCTTGGAAACGGCTGGGCCGATTCAGATTAAATTTGGTACATCGCTAGAAACCGGCGAATAGAGTGCCGTGCACAAGTCAATTGGGGCCCAGGCTGCACGTGCGCACGTGCAGGGTGTCGCTTCCAGATCTCGAAAACGGCCGGGTCGATTGCACTCAAATTTGGCACACCGCTATAGACCAGCGAATAGGGTGCCGTGCACGTCAGTCCGTAGCACACCGACTCCGGTCTGCACGTGCAAGGCTCATCCTCTCGTTTGGCGGCGGGCGTTTTTGCTGCGTTTACAAAGGTGCTTGCTCAAACAACCTGCGGTCCCGCGATGCGGAGCCCAGCATCGCAGATGCTGGTAACCGCAGGTTGTTTGAAAAGACAAACACTATTCGTTAGAATTGTGTTTTTCTATTGAAAAACAACCGGAGCGGTCCTTCTCCGGGCTATGTTTTGCAAGTCTGGCAGCGAATTGGGGCAACTTGGTCGCAGCCTAGACGAATCGCTCAATCTTCGTAAAAATTTCAGGGTATGGGCTCCCGGAGGCGATCTACCTGATGGCACCGGTCGCTACTCGCTAAGAAGTCTTTTGCGCGTGGCACGTGCTATTCCATTTTCCCCATGTTAAGTCAACGGGGTTTTGGACACTTTTTGCGCGATCGCTAATAGCGGGGAAACGAGCCAAGAAGGAGGTGGTTTTCTTCCCAGCATTTTATGGCAAACACGTTCAGGTACACGCTCGTGTGCGCCGTATACCCGCCAGAATCTCGTGGCACGTGGCACGTGCGATTCCATTTTCCCCATGTTAAGTCAACGGGGTTTTGGACACTTTTTGCGCGATCGCCAATGGCGGGAAAACGAGCCAAGGAAGGGGTGGTTTTCTTCCCAGCATTTTATGGCAAACACGTTTGGGTACACGCCAGTGTGCGCTGTATACCCCTCAGAATCTCGGAACGTGTCTTTGCACGAGATCAAAGTTGGAATTTTGCTGTGTCCCATGTTAAGTCAATGGACGGCGATGCCGAGACTTTGCAGAGACATTTTCATTCGTTCATTGTACAAAATTTTAGAGATAGAATTTGCCCAAACTCTTATAGCTTGTACAGGAAAGAGCGTAGTACATGCTGGTATGCTTCGTTAAGCTGGCAGAAATCGTTTTTTTCTAATAAAGTTCGTTTGAAATTGAAAATTTTTAACATGGAAAGTCAATGGGAGCATCTTTATTCCTCTAAAACTTTTATCATTAGTAAGATATATAGGTGAAAAGTTAATATAATATACAATTTTTGATGCTCTTTCCACTGATGCATAGAACGTCACTGCACGATGTGCCGTTTTTAAGAAAAGCTGTAAAAAATCAGGGCTCGACTGTGACTTGAACCCAACCACATTAGAGTATACGAACAGGTGACGGGGATTCCTCCCGTGTGCGGATGCGACACTGATTAATTGCTAAATATTAGCAGTCGGCCGTTGCGGGGGCGCCATTACAAACCTTATATCTCTGCAACCACTGGACCGATTCACTCGCGGTCTTTTGTGTGGGATAGCTTCTTCCTTTCTCACACGTAGTGTGCTACCCTCGATACGTATGGGTGACCCCTAATGCACGTGCCACGTGCAAAACGAAGAGGTGTCAGTTCGGTAACAAGTCTAATAACTCTGTAGTTAGTTTGCCGATTGCACTGATACTTGGCATGGATGTAGGCACCCGCCGTGCAATGCATTTCCATGTGTCACGGTTGGGGTGCCGCTGCACGTGCGCACGGGCAGGGTGACGCTTCCAGATCTCGAGAACGGCTGGGCCGATTGTGATCAAACTTGGCACACCGTTAGGGATCGGCGAGTAGGGTGCCGTGCACAAGTCAGATGGGGCCCAGTTTGCACGTGCGCACGTGCAGGCTGACGCTTCCATATCTCAAGAACGGCTGGACCGACTGTGCTCAAATTTGGCATACCACTAGAGACTGGTTAGTAGGGTGCCGTGCACAAGTCAGTAAGTATGTATTTTCATGTGCCACGGTTGGGGTACAACTGCACGTGCGCACGTGTAGGGGTCGTTTCCAGATCTTGGAAACGGCTGGGCCGAATGCGATTAAATTTGGTACACCGCTAGAGACTGGCGAATAGAGTGCCGTGCACAAGTCAGTTGGGACCCAGCTTGCACGTGCGCACGTGCAGGGTGCCGCTTCAAGATCTCGAAAACGGCCGGGCCGATTGCACCCAAATTTTGCACACCGCTCTAGACGGGCGAATAGGGTGCCGCGCACGTCAGTTCGTAGCACACCCACTCCGGTCTGCACGTGCAAGGCTCATCCTCTCGTTTGACGGCGGTCGTTTTTGCGCCGTTACAGAGGTGCTTGCTCAAACAACCTGCGGTCCCGCGATGCGGAGCCCAGCATCGCAGATGCTGGTAACCGCAGGTTGTTTGAAAAGACAAACACTATTCGTTAGAATTGTGTTTTTCTATTGAAAAACAACCGGAGCGGTCCGTCTCCGGGCTATGTTTTGCAAGTCTGGCAGCGAATTGGGGCAACTTGAGCGGGGCCTAGACGAATCGCTCAATCTTCGTAAAAATTTCAGGGTATGGGCTCCCGCAGGCGATCTACCTGATGGCACCAGTCGCTACTCGCTTAAAACCTCGTGGCACGTGGCACGTGCGATTCCATTTTCCCCATGTTAAGTCAACGAGGTTTTGGACACTTTTTGCGCGACCGGGAATAGCGGAAAAAATCGCGGAACAAGGTATGGTTTGCTGCCCACCATTCTATGGCCCACACATTCAGGTACACGCCCGTGTGTGCCGTATACCCGTCAGAATTCGTTAACGTGAGTTGCACGAGTTTGAAGTTGAACTTTTTTCGCTCCCCATGTTAAGTCAATGGGCGTTTTTGCAGAGACATTTTCATTCGCTCATTGTACAAAATTATATGATACGATTTTGTTTAAACTTTCAGGACTTGTTGTGAAAAGACCATAGAACATGTTGTTATGCTTCGTTAAGCTGTCAGAATTCGTTTGTTCTTTTTGAGCTCGTTTAAAATTGAAAAATTTTAACATGGAAAGTCAACGGGGGCGTCTTTGGTGCTTAATAACTTTGTACGTTGAAGATATATTTAAGTGAAAAGTTGATAGGATATACAACTTTTGATGCTCTTTCCAATGATATATAGAGCGTTATTGCACGTTGTGCCATTTTTGAGAAATTTAGTAAAAAAGCACGACATTACCGAGATTTGAGCTCACACCTATATATGGTCTTGCTCAGACAGTATACGAACAGGTGACGGGGATACCTCCCATTGAAGGATGCGATTTAATGCTAAATATTAGCGGCCGGCCTCCGTGGGGACGTTTTTGCACGACTTATATCTCCGCAAGCAGGGGACCGATACACTTGCGGTTTTTTGTGTGGGGTAGCGTATACCCTTCTTAGAAGTATTTACTATGGATGATGCATGCGGGTGACCCCTACTGCACGTGACACGTGTAAAACGGAGAGGTGTCACTTTTGTTGTAATGACAATAACACGGTAATTACTTGGCTGATTGCACTGAAACTACACAAGGATGTAGGCACCCGCCGGACCATGCCTTTTCATGTGCTACGGTTGGGGTGCAACTGCACGTGCGCACGTGCAGGGTGACGCTTCGAGATCTCGAGAACGGCCGGGCCGATTGAGTTCAAATTTGGTACACCGCTAGAGACCGGTTAGTAGGGTGCCGTGCGCAAGTCAGTTAGGACCCATCTTGCACGTGCGCACGTGCAGGGTGACGCTTCCAGATCTCAGGAACGGCTGGGCCGATTGCATTCAAATTCGGCACACCTTTAGAGACCGATCAGTAGGATGCCGTGCACAAGTCAGTTAGTATGTATTTCCGTGTGTCACGGTTGGTGTACATCTCCTGCACGTGCGCACGTGTAGGGGTCGCTTCCGGGTCTTAAAAACGGCTAGGCCGATTGAGCTTAAATTCGGTACACCGCTAGAGACCGGCAACTAGGGTGCCGTGCACAAGTCAGTTGGGACCCAGCTTGCACGTGCGCACGTGAAGGGTGCCGCTTCAATATCTCGAAAACGACCGGGTCGATTGCACTCAAATTTTGAACACCGCTAGAGTGGTTAGTAGAGTGTCCTGTTCGTCAGTTCGTAGCACACCCACTCCGGTCTGCACGTGCCAGGCTCATCCTCTCGTTTGGCGGCGGGTAACTGCAGGTTGTTTCTTCATTAGACAAACACCATTCGTTAGAATTGTGGTTTTCAATTGAAAAAACAACCGGAGCAGTCCTTCACCGGGCTATGTTTTGCATGGTTGGCCGCGAATCGAAATGTGTTTGTGATTGCAGTAGAAGACTAGACCAGGAAACAATCGGTGAGCTTGCTACCAAAACACATTAACCTCCGCCCGAGTGGGTCGTGGGCGTTTATAGCCACACCTATTAGTTTTTTTGCGTTTGTTAAGAAAATTACTACGCGCATTGTTATAAAGCTTTGTATGATAGATCAATTTCAGCGGCATGGTTGGACCTCTATGTAGATTGTAGGTCACAATGTGTAAAATTGATGTCCGGGAGGGTACTGAAAGTTTGGTGACGATCGGCGCAGCGGTTCTGGAGATATATCGAAAAGTCTGGAGGGGGGGGGGCAAAAAATAGCCCCCCCCCCCACCAGGTCGCGGGTTAACCCTCGCCGGCAGAGGGGCAGCACCCGCCTCTTGCCATACGGTTTTTCGTGATAGCTCGGGACCCGCCGGCGACAAAGTGCTGAAACTTGGAATACCTGACCTATGATTCAAGCCGGATCTTACGAGCATGACACCGACCACATTTTCTGGTTAGGTAAGGTCACTGACCTATGACGTCATAAGTGAACCTCTGCACTGTCCTCAGAGGTCACAACTTCGCACCGCCATCAGTACCAGAGGAACTTTCACAAAAAGATGAAACTTACCGGACGTAGTAGCCTCCCAGGATGTCCAACTTGTATAACTCGTATTTTTTAAAGGTCACATGAGGTCAGGTCGGTCATGTGACCTCACTATTATAAGTCAATGGGGAAATATGGAAAATGGTATTTTGTCGCTGGAAATGATCTAAAACAGTGGTCGGCAGGCCTTCCGGGGTCGTGCCCCCTTTTCGGGCGCCAGGCAGGGCCATTACCCCCACCCTACCAGACACCATTGCATACACAACCGAGCTCACTGAAATGTTATACCTTTCCGTGACTCTTTGGGTATTCCGGGTATTAATATGTAAAAACGTCGGATCACGACACAATTTTACCCTCGAGCCGATCATTTTTTTTTATCTGCCATAAAACATGTCATACATTGACAGAAATAACTGTTGACTTGTTAGGCAGGTATATGTTAGGTATATGTTCAAATGGTTGCGAAATTCTAGCTACAATGTATAAAATTGATAAACCTGTACTGAAAATGTCATCGCGATCGGCCGCTTTTTGCGCGAGTTATTCGCGAAAACCCGAGGAAAAGGGGGTCCCCTATAAGTGCGAAGGTTAAAATTGGGTAGCAGCGTCTTCCTATCGTCACGGGTAGCACGTTCATTTTTTCTACCGCAAAGCTCCAGTTCAGATTTCAGAGGCCGAGAGGCTGGGGTCCGACCGGCCCTAACCGCAGGTTGTTTGAAAAGACAAACACTTTTCGTTAGAATTGTGTTTTTCTATTGAAAAACAACCGGAGCGGTCGTTGTCCGGGGTATGTTTTGCAAGTCTGGCAGCGAATCAGTACAACTTGAGCGGGGCCTAAACGAATCGCTCAATCTTCGTAAAAATTTCAGGGTATGGGCTCCCGCAGGCGATCTACCTGATGGCACCGGTCGCTACTCGCTTAAAACCTCGTGGCATGTGGCAAGTGCGATTCAATTTTCGCCCATGTTAAGTCAACGGGGTTTTGGACACTTTTTGCGCGATCGCCAATAGCGGAAAAACGAGCCAAGGAAGAGGTGGTTTTCTTCCCAGCATTTTATGGCAAACACGTTCCGGTACACGCTAGTGTGCGCCGTATACCCCTCAGAATCTCGGAACGTGTCTTTGCACGAGGTCAAAGTTGGAATTTTGCTGTGTCCCATGTTAAGTCAATGGACGGCGATGTCGAGACTTTGCAGAGACATTTTCATTCGATCTTTGTACAAAATTTTAGAGATAGATTTCGCCCAAACTCTTATATCTTGTAGAGAAAGGAGCATAGTACATGCTGGTATGCTTCGTTAAGCTGGCAGAAATCGTTTTTTTCTAATAAAGTTCGTTTGAAAATGAAAATTTTTAACATGGAAAGTCAATGGGTGCGTCTTTATTCCTCTATAACTTTTATCTTTAGTAAGACATATAGGTGAAAAGTTAATATAATATACAACTTCTGATGCTCTTTCCACTTGTGCATAGAACGTCACTGCACGATGTGCCGTTTTTAAGAAAAGCTGTAAAAAATCAGGGCTCGACTGTGACTTGAACCAAACCACATTAGAGTATACGAACAGGTGAAGGGGACACCTCCCATGTGCGGACGCGACGCTGATTATTGCTAATTTTTGGCAGTCGGCCGCCCTGGGGGCGCCTTTGCAAAGCTTATATCTCCACAACCGCTTGACCGATTCACTTGCGGTCTTTTGTGTGGGATAGCTTCTTCCTTTCTCACACGTAGTGTGCTACCCTCGATACGTATGGGTGACCCCTAATGCACGTGCCACGTGCAAAACGAAGAGGTGTCAGTTCGGTAACAAGTCGAATAACTCTGTAGTTAGTTTGCCGATTGCACTGATACTTGGCATGGATGTAGGCACCCGCCGTGCAATGCATTTCCATGTGTCACGGTTGGGGTGCCGCTGCACGTGCGCACGGGCAGGGTGACGCTTCCAGATCTCGAGAACGGCTGGGCCGATTGTGATCAAATTTGGCACACCGTTAGGGATCGGCGAGTAGGGTGCCGTGCACAAGTCAGATGGGGCCCAGTTTGCACGTGCGCACGTGCAGGCTGACGCTTCCATATCTCAAGAACGGCTGGACCGACTGTGCTCAAATTTGGCATACCACTAGAGACTGGTTAGTAGGGTGCCGTGCACAAGCCAGTAAGTATGTATTTTCATGTGCCACGGTTGGGGTACAACTGCACGTGCGCACGTGTAGGGGTCGTTTCCAGATCTTGGAAACGGCTGGGCCGAATGCGATTTAATTTGGTACACCGCTAGAGACCGGCGAATAGAGTGCCGTGCACAAGTCAGTTGGGACCCAGCTTGCATGTGCGCACGTGCAGGGTGCCGCTTCAAGATCTCGAAAACGGCCGGGCCGATTGCACCCAAATTTTGCACACCGCTCTAGACGGGCGAATAGGGTGCCGTGCACGTCAGTTTTTAGCACACCCACTCCGGTCTGCACGTGCAAGGCTCATCCTCTCGTTTGGCGGGTGGCGTTTTTGCGGCGTTACAGAGGTGCTTGCTCAAACAACCTGCGGTCCCGCGATGCGGAGCCCAGCATCGCAGATGCTGGTAGGGGTAGTGGTGGAGGCAAAAGTTAAACAGTGGCCCGGGCTGATCCCATCGGACGAGAGGTGACCTAGGTGACCTGGCCTAACCCAAAGTGACCGGGGCTGACCCCTTTGACCCGTCTTGACCCCGTATCACCCCACTTTCATCCAACGAAGCCCTCAGAACAGTTTTTTTATTCTCTTCACATTTCCGTCCATATCTATGCTTCTAGACGACACATCGATTTGAATCGAACACCATTCGAAAGCAAATTGGCCGGTGCCGCAATTTTTTCCTACCACGCAGCAAAGCAAGTGGCGCAGCCGCTTGTCTAACTTACTATTCCAACAGAATCCGTCTGTTTGTGTGTCCGCACATCGTGTAGTGGGTTCAATTGACCTCGCCTACAGGGCAGACGGTACGGCGTAGGGGGTTTAAAGTTGCACACCTTCTAGGTGACAGAGCGGGTCAACGCCTTTTTTAGGTTTCCACTCGCTGGGGTGCACGGTTGGCACGTGGCGCGCGCTGGAAAAGCGCCAATGAAATTTTGATCGGTTCGTAGATCTTCATAGAGAGCCGGGGTCGACAAACTTTGTGAGCTAAATGCATGCCGATCGGCGGCGGGTGCCTCGCATTGGCGGATGGGCAAGTTTTTAATTTGAATAAAAAGTGGCGAGAAAATGTGTTGATTTTCGTTCAATGGGAACAGTTGGCGATGCGAGTATAAAAATGCACCGCGTTTGCCGCAAGGCGTCACATTGGTCACAGGGCGTCACTTTTGCCGCAAATCGCACAGTTTCGTCAAATATGGTCCGATATGGGTGCAGTTTGGTACAAAGATGCATGCTCAACCAACAGGTTCAGATGCGCCGCGTTTGTCGCAATGCGCCACATTTGCCACAATGCGCCATTTCCGACAAATACGATTGAGCGTAATGGAATTGTACGAATAGGAGGAGGGCTAGAAGCACTTTTAAAGTCTGATTTTTTAAAAATACTTATTGGATCTAAGTATTATGTGACCTGACATGACCCAGTGGTAGGTAATGGTAGTGGTAGGAGGTAGGGGTAGGGGTAGGGGTAGGGGTAAGGATAGGGGTAGGGGTAGTGGTAGGGGTAGGGGTAGTGGCAGGGGTAGTAGTAGGGGTAGTAGTAGGGGTAGGGGTAGTGGTAGGAGTAGTAGTAGGGGTAGTGGTAGGGGTAGGGGTAGGGGTAGTAGTAGGGATAGTGGCAGGGATAGGGGTAGGAGTAGGGGTAAGGGGTAGTGGTAGGGGTAGTGGTAGGGATAGTGGTAGGGGTAGTGGTAGGGGTAGTGGTAGGGGTAGTAGTAGGGGTAGGGGTAGTAGTAGGGGTAGTGGTAGGGGTAGTGGTAGGGGTAGTGGTAGGGGTAGTGGTAGGGTAGGGGTAGTGGTGGAGGCAAAAGTAGAACAGTGGTCCGGGATGATCCCATCAGACGAGAGGTGTCCTATGTGACCTGGCCTGACACAGAGTGACCAAGGCTGACCCCTATGACCCGTCTTGACCCCGTTTCACCCAACTTTCATCCAACGAAGCCCTCAGAGCAGTTTTTTAATTCTCTTCACATTTCCGTCCATATCTATGCTTCTAGACGACACATCGATTTGAAACGAACACCATTCGAAAGCAAATTGGCTGGTGCCGCAATTTTTTCCTACCACGCAGCAAAGCAAGTGGCGCAGCCGCTTGTCTAACTTACTATTCCAACAGGATCCGTCTGTCTGTTTGTCTGTCTGTGTGTCCGCACATCGTGTAATAGGTACAATTAACCCCGCCTACAGGACAGACGGTACGGCGTAGGAAGTTGAAATTTGCACACCTTCTAGGTGACAGAGCGGGTCAGCGCCTTTTCTAGGTTTCCACTCGCTGGGGTGCACAGTTCGTGCGTGGGGCGCGCTGGAAGAACGCCAATGAAATTTTGATCGGTTCCTAGATCTTCATTGAGAGCCGGGGTCGACAAACTTTGTAAACTAAATGCATGCCGATCGGTGGCGGGTGCCTCGCATTGGCGGATGGGCAAGTTTTAATTTGAATAAAAAGTGGCGAGAGAATGTGTTGATTGTCGCTAAATGGGTACAGTTTGTGATAGGAATTTACAAATGCACCACGTTTGCCGCAAAGCGTCACATTGGTGACAAGGCGCCATTTTTGCCGCAAATCGCACAGTTTTGTCAAATATGGTCCGATAAGGGTACAATTTGGTGCAAAGATGCATGCTTAATCACCGGGTGAAAATGCGCCGCGTTTGCCGCAGTGCGCCACATTTGTCACAAAGCGCCATTTCCGACCAATACGATTAAGCGTAATGGAATGGCACGAATAGAGGCAGGGCTGGGAACACTTTAAGTCTGATATTTTAGTACTGATTGGATCCAATTATTCCGTGACCTGACATGACCCAGTGATAGGTAGTGGTAGTTGTTCGGATAGTGGTAGTGGTAGTGGTAGGAGGTAGTGGTAGAGGTAGGTGTAGTGGTAGTGGTAGTGGTAGGGGTAGTGGTAGTGGTAGGGGTAGTGGTAGGGGTAGGGGTAGTAGTAGGGGTAGGGGTAGTAGTAGGGGTAGGGGTAGTAGTAGGGGTAGGGGGTAGTGGTAGGGGTAGTGGTAGGGGTAGGAGTATGGGTAGTAGTAGTAGTGGTAGGGGTAGGGGTAGTGGTAGTGGTAGATGTAGTGGTAGGGGTAGGGGTAGGGGTAGTAGTAGGGGTAGTGGTAGGAGTAGTGGTAGAGGTAGGGGTAGTGGTAGGGGTAGTGGTAGTGGTAGGGGTAGGGGTAGGGGTAGGGGTAGTGGTGGAGGCAAAAGTAGAACAGTGGCCCGGGCTGATCCCATCGGACGAGAGGTGACCTATGTGACCTGGCCTGACCCAAAGTGACCGGGGCTGACCCCAGTTGGCCCGTCTTGACCCCGTATCAGCAAAATGTCATCCAACAAAGCCCCCAGAACAGCTCTTTTTTAATTCTCTTCACATATCCGTCCATATCTATGCTTCTAGCCAACACATCGATTTGAAACGACCACCATTCGAAAGCAAATTGGCTGGTGCCGCAATTTTTCCTACCACGCAGCAAAGCAAGTGGCGCAGCCGCTTGTATTGTACCTATTCAAACTTCGCCAAAAATGTCGGTCCCTTGCGAAGTGTAGCATGAGTTTGCTATTTATTCTGCAGTGTTCTTTGTTGTTCCATGTTTAAAACGTATATGTTTTTCTGTAATTATGGCTGACGAAGCTCCAGGAGCGAAATATTCGATAACTTTAAATATAACTTTTTGGCTGCTATTTCTGATTTATATTATGAGGTTACTGGTTATTCTTATATTATTATTATTCATCATGAGCCTCAAGCAGAGTTTCAGCTTTTTAACCCTCGCCCTGGCAGGGCATTTTTCATAGTTCACGGCCTGGCAGGGGGGGGGGGTCGATGCGACCCCCCCCCCTCGCGATTGGCTCCTATGACACCTAGAAACACCAAATTTGGTAGGTAGGTGGGCTTCCTGGAGTTCTCGCTCCTGTGCAAATTTGGTTGCTCTAGGTCAATATTTAGGGGGGTTTTGGGGGGTATAAATGTAAAAATTTCGCTAAAAACAAGTCAAAAGTTTTTCACTTATAACTTTTGATCTAATTAAGATAGAGCAAAAAGAAAAGCACCAGTGAACTCAGCACGTCAAGGCGCGTCGAATGATATACTTTTTAGCTTGTTTAAGTGTACTTAAATTTTTTCTTAAATTTTAAGTAAACTTAAATTAATAAATTAAGTTCAGGTTAACCAAATTGCATCATATCGCATACCATTCGATTCAGCTGATCACCAGGAACACAATGATACCATTTTTAAGCTCTAGCGTCATTATGTGCCAAGTTATTGGCAAAAACGTCATTTGACCTCAGTTGACCTCATTTGACCTGACCCATGGATAAGAACGCCAAACAAAGAAGCACCAAGTGACCTGCTGTTAAGTACTGTGGTTACAAGGCACAAAAGTGATAGAACGAAGCGGATATCTCCAGTATTTTCCGAATTTAGTATTTTCCCATAGGCTTAACATTACGACGTAATGACCTCTAACTGACCTCAGGTCAGTGACCTCAAAAAAACCGAACTATATGTTATACAACTCGGTGAACTTAGCACCTCCTGAAAGTTTGAAGGAAATCAGTCCAAAACTGTGAGTTGGACAGGTGCAAAAAGAAAATTGAAATTTGACCATGACCTTGTACTTGTTTTTCTGACCTGGTGACCTGACCCAAGGTCACCCGGACCTGAAATTTTCAGGTCATATGTAAAAAGGTTTCCCCATAGGCTGTGCCAAATTTGGCGGCGCTGCGCGCCGCCGTTTTTACGCTATGTTCGAAAAACCTTAGGGGGGGTCGCATCGACCCCCCCTGCCAGCGCGAGGGTTAAGAAGTAAACAGGTACCTACAAGTTGACCTTATTTGACCTTCCTATGACGTCATAGGTCCAAGAAAAATGGTCAAGGAGGTTTCTGTGGATGCATATATATGACATGGTTTCATAAAGACTCTAATATTCACAATTTAACATGCCTTTCCTTACGATTCACCAAAGTGTTTTCTGATTGGTCAAGGCTGACCCCTGTTGAGACGTCACAGGTCGTCATCCCCTCAGGTGACTATCCACATGCCAGATCTATCATATAAGACCTCATATCCAGACTAATTTCGAAAACTTAGATTTCATTTCTATGACCGACTTCTCGTCATTGCAAATTGGACTGATTTGACCTTGTTTGACCTCCCTGTCATCACCGTCTCGTCGATTTCTTATACGCGCCTGTTCTTGTTCATGCTGTATTTTGACAGAAAATAAATGTTTGCCCAGGTAGAAAGGTATGATAGGGGTAGCAGACAGGTAAAGGACAAACGAATGAGACAAGCGGTTTCTGAAAACACACAAACGGCAGTGCACAGTCAGCACGAGCAAAACAATAGCTCAAAGGGGGGGGGGGAAATCATGCTAGATTTCATGCAAACCATAGCATAGCAGTTGCCGAAGTGATCACGGTTAATGTTAATGACAATGAAGGCTTATCTTTGCCAGAGATATGACCGAAGCAGACGACACCCAACAACACAAACATCACTCACCAGAAGTGTTTCCGATCTGACGGTGATGAAAGCGCATGCAGCGCCAAGCAACATATGTACATCATAACCCATAGGCGCGTGCTACAGGCCACCATGCTTAGCAGACACAGACTGGGGTGCATGTACCTTCAATGACAAGCATGCCACATTCAATACTCGTCTGTAAACGAGGGAGAGAACACGTTACGACTGACTCGGTCATCACACTCCCTGTGACGTCACAGGTCAAATATCAAGGTCTCCGATATGCTATCATCTTGTGCATCTCGATGAGCTCTTTCGATTGCCGTTTGAATTTTCCGATCCGGCTATTGGTTCCAGAGATACGACGAGGGGCCCTTTACCCCCCCCCCCCCCCCAACAGGACGTGGAACCTGCCAGACCTCAACGGGGCGCGGGTTAATCTCGCGAGAGCCGTACATGCCAACTTTCAGCGCAATCAGCCCAGTTCACATTCAGTGCCATATTTCGTGCTCCGAAAGATAAAGCATGCAATGCGCCATCCTGATGAGTCACCATCGTGGCTGTGAACCCCTGTTGAACTCGGTCTTATCCGTGTACTGATGCTCAGCGGATGGACACTTCATGATAAATGAAATCCATCGCAATTGCGAGAATCCTTGACACAATCAATACTAAGTATTTATCTGTTGCTGATATTGACAGACTTTTATCGTTTAATTTGAGGCATTTCATGGGATACAAACTATGTCTTTCATGTACTTAGATTTGCATTTGTTCGGAATAAATACAAGGCAGTCTGGCGGCCTGACCATTGGCCTGAACATTGACCTCTGTATACTTCGATATACAGACTACAGAGGTCTATGACCTGACGTACCATGGCTGAGCGAATTTCATTTGACCCGCGCCCTGCTGGGGGGGGAGGGGGAGCACCCTATATAGTTTCCGGCACACCTTTTTTCTACATTTGTTGTAACCTTTTTTTTTTTTTTTTTTTTCGGTTGTTCCCACTTAAGGGCTAGTTTATTGAACGGTTCGAACGGTTATCACACATGACGCACAACGTTCGTTGCAAGAAGCTACGATGACCTTATCAGCTAAAACAGCATTGTACGAAAAAGCAGGAAACAAAATATACACAAAGACTAAATCAATAAATAACATGTAGACCTATGCGTAAGTTGTGTATGTGTGTGTAGGTGTGTGTGGGTGTGGGTGGGTGTGTGTGCGTGAGGGTGTAGGTGTGTGTGTGTGTGCGTGTATGTCTGTGTGTGGGTGTGAGAGAGAGAGAGAGAGGGAGTTGGCGTTTATGTTTATTTATGCATAGGTGAATGTGAATGTGTGCGGACGGTGTAGGTGCATATGTGTATGTAGTGTTTGTGTGACAATCTCCTCCTCTGTACCAGGCGCGTTGCAAATCAACTAAATTGGAATGTATTTTTATTTAAGTATTTTTGTAAGATTACCCCATCGCTTTTCAAACTCTGTAAGATTATTATTTCGCTTCGCTATGATGAACTCATTTCTCACTTCAAATTTAAGGCTGTAGGACATCATCTGCAAAGACGGTATTGTTGATTTTAGGCGTGATTTATGTATGCATTTTTTAATAAGTGTGATAATCATCACCTCTATACTATTCAAACCTGTTAGCAAAAACCAATTTACACTGTTAATATGCAAGGTAATATTGAATCTATTTTTCAAGTGTGATAGAACTTCTTTGATAAATATTTGTGTTATTCGGCATTGCCAGAATAAGTGAACTATTGTTTCCGTGGTGTTGTCACAAAATGAGCACTTATCGTTCTGGATAACTTCAATGTTTGACAAATATTTGTTGGTTGCATAAATTCTGTTAATTATCCTAAAATGAAGATAGATAAGAAATGTTGATCTTGTGGCTTTGGTAACTCGTTGCACCGTTCCTTGTTCAAATTCGTTTATATCAAGTTTCCACTTGGTTTCAAGATGTTTGTTAGTTTTTTTATTCTCATCTGTTAGTTTTTCAACAAATGTGTGATATGCAACCTTGGGTAGCTTGCAATTGCCTACAAGCAAAATTTTGAATGGTATATTTGGATAATTTATTAATGCTTTATCCACCTTTGCGCTTATTGTTGTTGGTAAGCTACGCAGTAAAGCTGTGTAACATAAACAAGTCATTTGTATTCCATAAATGGTTTCCAGCTCTTCTTTTGAATATATTTTCCCGGTCATATTATTGTATAAATCACATATAAATCTTATGCCACTGTTGTCCCACCTTTTGACAATTGTTGTATCGTATTTTGTCCAATTGGAGAACCATATACTTTCTGACAATATTTGTTCTACTGATGGGTTATATTCATGATTAAACTTTATGAGACTATCCAGAATGTCAGTGTAAAATAAATTAGTAGTTTTGTCACGTAATAAGTTTAATTTGTTCGTGCCGTATGTAAGTAATTGCGTTGGTTCTGGAATCTCGCTATTCGTCACAAACGTCCAGTCGGCTTTTGATGACATATAGCGTTGTAACCATGATAGTTTTATGCTTTTAATAAATGAGCCAATGTGTACCATTTTCAAACCGTCTTTGTAATAGTCTTGTATTACTTTTGTGCGTTTCACCTTGTCATTTTTACAGTTCCACACAAAATTGTAAAATATTTTTTCCAATTGTTTGATGCATTGTTTTGAAGGATTTGGTAGTGACATAAAAAGATGAACTAGTTTTGCTATGAGCAAGGATTTAAGAATAGTAATTCTTCCTATCGGTGTCAGATTACGACGCTTCCATTGCTCTATTTCTCGTTTTATAGCTGGTATTTTTTGTTGTATATTTTTATCTGATACATCTTTCAAGTCTTTTTCGAATTTCACGCCAAGAATCGTTAAAGTATCAACAAAGGTAACATTTACGCCTGTGCTTGCGTTTATTTGATTCTCGTTGAAACCTCCTATCCCCATGCACAGTGTTTTTTCCATGTTTATGTTTAAGCCAGACTGAGTTCCAAATTCTTTGAATTCTACTAGAGCCCCTTTAACTGAGTCGATTGAGCCGTCTAGAAATAAAATAGTGTCATCAGCATATTGACTGATTCTGATTTCTTTATGGTTGATCTTTATTCCAGCCAAGTTAGTGGAGTTATAGATTTGTTCGGCAAGAGTCGACACTGCTAAATTGAAAAGATAGCCTGAGGCGGGATCTCCCTGTCTTATCCCTCTCTGCATGTGTATTTTGTTGCCTAAATGTCCGTTTATAAGAATACGTGCGTTATTCTTAGTATTGAAATATAGATGATCTATGATCCCTCGTAAATATGGCCCAAAGTTCAATTCCTTTATAACTTTGCTCAAATATTCCCAAGCGACCGATTCAAACGCTGCTTCGAAATCGGCAGCAAGTATCACTCCTGGTTTTTTGTTTTTATTTGCCCAATGTATTATGTCGTAAGTTAGTCTTGTATTTTCTCCGATGTATCTCCCCGAGGTATAAGCGGTCTGTGTCGGTCTTATGAGTTTACCTATGACTTTTTTTAACCTATTCGAGATTGCTGTAGAAACTATTTTATAATCTACGTTTAAAAGAGTTATGGGCCTCCATCCTTTATATATGTGAGGCGATTTTCCTTTCTTTGGTATAAGGGTGATTATGCCTTCTCGGTGTGTAAAGAGATCTTCATCTTCATCAATTGATCTTTTAACAGCTCTGAATAAAAATGGTCCTATTTCCAACCAGAAGCATCGGAAGAATTCGACTGGGAAGCCATTAGAACCTGGAGTTTTTCCTTTTTTCATGGTGTTGAGTGCATTTGTCAATTCATTCATACAAATGGGCTCGTCAAGTTCAATACTTTCTTTTATGCTTAATTTATTTGATATATTTCTTGTTATGTAAAATGCCTCTGGCTTGATATTTTCATCTTTGTTGTATTTATTTTTGTATAAGTTTGAGAAGCCTTCAATGATATTTTTATTGTTTCAAATGATCGTTTCTCCATCTTTAATATATTGTATACTTTTATTAGATGCATTTCTTTTTTCTAGTGAGAGAAAATACTTTGAGCTTCTTTCGCCTTTTTCATACCATGCCACCTGGGAGCGGATAATTAATCCGTCTATAATGGGAGCTCTTAATTCTTCAAGTTCCTTTTTTAGCTTTTCCAATTTTTCGGCGTCTCTTTCTTCCCTGGACCTTACAAGCTGTTCTTCAGTGTCTTTGATTTTAGCAAGCAAATCAATCTCTTTTGCGCGTGTTTTTTTCGCTTTCTGTTTTGAGTATTTAACTGTTTCGCCTCTAATGAGCATGATAAGTGTTTCATAAAAGAGTTGATCTTTAACTGTTAATTGAACGGATTGGTAATTTTTTACGTTGTTGAAGATTTCTTCGTTGTACACTGGTATGGCGTATTGTTTGACGATATCGCTAATGTATCTTTTAATTTTGATTACATATACTTCATCGTCTAAAAGTGATGTGTTCATTTTCCACAAGCCTTTTCCTCTTGTTTGTTTTTGACGGATTGATAATGTGATTGCATTATGATCTGTTCGATACCCTGGTATAATATCTACTTGGCTCAATGAGTTCAACATTTCTTCACTTGTAAAGAACATATCTAGTCTGCTAGCTTTTATGGGATTCTTTCGTAGCCATGTATATTTACGCTCAGACGGATTAATGTGACGCCATGTGTCTATTAAGTTATGCTTATACGCGAGCTCTTGAAACACCTCTTTGGCACGTTTGTTGTTTTCGTGGATATAATTAAACGAGTCCAACTCTGCAGACATCACAAAGTTGAAATCTCCGGCGACTACAATGTGATCAACCTCAAACTTATTTAATGTGTCATCAAGTTGTCGGTAAAAAGTTGGATTGTCCTCGTTTGGCCCGTAAACGTTCACAAGTAGATACGATTCATTATATATTTTACAAGCTAGTATATTTAAGTTTCCACTATCATAAGACTTACTAGATATAAATGTGTATGGTAAATTGTTGTTTATGAGAATACTCGTTCCTCGACTTCGTGAGGAGAAACATGAGTGAAAGGCACTACCAGACCAAAGGTTTTTGAAATATGGAATTGACTTTGTCGTTAAATGCGTGTCTTGGAGGAACACTATGTTATAGGCTTTACTTCTAATAAAGTGCATGACATCTCTGCGTTTTCTTGCGTCGCCAAGACCTTGACAATTCATTGACATAATAGTTATCTTATCCATTACAGATTTTTAGATATGGTATCAAACCGAAAAGCGATCGGGTGATCCAATATAGTGAAAAACACAAAGCATGGTGTATATACAGAAAATCTGCAACGCGCCTGGTCTGTGTACGTGTGTGTTTGGTGTGTGAGCAGGTGTGAGTGTGTGTGTGTGCGTGTGTGTGTGTGTGTGCGTGTGTGTGTGCGTGTGTGTGTGCGTGTGTGTGTGTGTGTTATCAATGACATATCGATTCGGAGAACCGGACTCTCCGAGCACCCGGGTGGTTCGCGGCTACTCGCGGCGAGCGCGCCCCGGGCGACAAGTGTGAAGTTCTAGTGAAATCAATGAAAAAAAGAAGATCACGGGACAAAAACAAAACAACACGAGAGAAAAGAAGCAGTGTACGAATGCTGTATTATGTCCTGAATACCGTTTTCAGCCAGCTTTGGCAGTACGCTAGCACGATATCTATTAGATATTCATAGAAGCGTGCGGTTTAAATCAGCGTCGCTAATCGCTCGCGACCAGCTCGAGTGGTGTAGGCCCAGCTAACATATAAATCATCATATCATGACTCGAGTGGTTAACATACACTTAGCTATACACAATAAAAAAAAACGCCCGACGACAGCAAACATTAAGAAAACACTAACACTAAGCAAACACTAAGCAAACACTAAGAAAACCTCCTCCCAGGTTCAGTACAATTCTCTTATTATACCCCTCCCTCCCGACCACTTATCCGAGCTGCCGGCGCAAACTCACTTCGAGACGCCCGGAGGAGTGGAAATAAATGTCACCTACCGTTGGGTCGGATCACTCCCGTCGCTCAGAGTAGGTACCTCATTGGTCCATGCTAGTGGTGGGATCAGCACTGGGACTGGGCCCGACTGGTGCGGCCTCAGGCTCGGATGCCAGCGCTGCCGGGGGACCGCTGGGGTCTCCCAGACCCTCCCGCCGCGGCGACTCCGAGGCGCCACCACCCGGCGACGACCCAGGCGCCGGCCGCAGTCCAGGATCCAGCGACGACGCCGAACGACGATCCGCCACGGGCGCCGACAGAAGTCCACGGTCGACCACCGGCGCCCGCGAGGCACCCCGGCCGACGGCCGACGGAAGGGGGCCGCCGCGGCGCCCCGGAGTCGCCGGGGGCCCGGCAGGCGGGTCCGAGCGTCTCTGACCATCCAGAATGTTCTCCAGACGCTCCCAGTCCGGCACTCGAATGTTGACGCCGCCTTTCTCCAGTCTGCAGAAGACTTGTCCTCGTCGGGTGAATACGGAGGCGATCTTCCCTCCGTTCTCCGGCCTTCTAGCGTCGAGCAGGGCAGAGTAGATGAGTCTGTTGCTGGGGGTGAGACTCTCGGTGATGTAGAGCGGGGCCGTGCTGCGCTGCCTCTGCTCAGCTGTACCGCTGAACAGTTGGAAGCGGCTCTCGTATATCTCGTCACGCAGTCGGCGTTTTACAAAGCGGACGATCACTTTGTTCTTGCCTTGAAGTCGATGAGCTGCTTGAATGTCGGCTCCCGAAATGTTGATGTTTGGGAGTCTTCTCTTGATCACTTGGACCGCTTTCTCTTCGATATCTTCGTCTGGATTGGAGGCTGTAAAGTCCTCGCAGGTGAGAATGAGGGACGACAATCTACGGTTTGCGTCGATGCCTTCGACTCGTGCCTGCAGGTCTTCCAGCGCCTTCCCTCGCTGCTCGAGGCGCTCGTTCAGACGACTGATCTCGGCGTCCTTGTCCATACACTCTCCTTCCAGTATGTTTACTCTTCTTTCGAGGACATCAATCTTTGCTTCGAGAGCAGAAATCACCCGGGCGTTACCGACGTCAATCAGGCGCTGGATCGCACCGAGTGCAGCTGCACTCAGCTCCACAGTCGCCGGAGCCGGAGCCGCGGGGCCGGCCGGCGCGGGCGGGCCGCTCGCAGCGGCCGGCGGCCCGTCCCCAGCGGCCGGCGGCCCGTCCCCAGCGGCCGGCGGCCCGCCCGCAGCCGGAGCGGCCGGACGCTTAGCCGCGGGCGCCGCAGCATCGGGCGGCGACCGTGAGCCGCGGCCGGGAGCTGAACGCTTCGACTTTCGGGACGCCGCCCGCTTCATAAGCTCCGGCACGGAAACCTGGCGCTTACGGTTGCCACCCTGCCCCCGATCAACGCCGGACGAAGCACAGTCTGTAAAGGCTGACTCCTCACCGCTGGAGTCTGTAGCCATACTCGTCACGTTGGTACTGAGTTGCAATCGTTGCACTGTTCACAAACCAACTAAGTACACGGTGCACATTGCCACTTGCGGCAACTATTGTCACCAATACACTCGCCTCAGTGAATCACTCGCTGTGTTCGCGCGGGGTCGGCTCGCCACACTGGGCCGCGCTACCAGGCCATCACTGTAGGGCGGGACGACCTCTGACCCGTGCCGCGGACCGGGCCGAACTGACATTTGTTGTAACCTTGTGTTCATCTTTGTCCTTGTCTTCTACACCTTGTCTTTTCCACACGTGTTTCTACACAAGTCAGACATTGAAATATTCGGGAAGGACAATACGTCTTTTTCTAGGTCAGGGACATATCGCGTGCTACGAGCATGTGTCCCAGCGCTCTGGGAGTTGGGGATAAGATACAGGGTGACACAAAAAAACGGTCATCACCAAATTTCGAATAACTTTAAAAGTTTTATTCAGATCATCACCAAACTTCTGCCACTTAACGTCACGCCTATGTAGCATACATCCACCAAGTTTCAAGTCTTCACTACGAATACTTTTAGTACAGTGTGCGTTTTACTGACGCTCCACAATGTGCTCCAGGTGAGCGCCACGGCGCTGCAGGGCGTAGGCACACTTGCATCCGGCGGGCAAAGTTGTCGATAACCCGATGGCTGTGCACTTTACAGAGTGCAATGGCCTCTGGAGACAGTGCTCAGGGGGTGTGCTACCCCTGAAACGTTATTCTTATCGGGTTATCGGCAACTTTGCCCGCCGGATGCAGGTGTGCCTACGCCCTGCAGCGCCGGGGCGCTCACCTGGAGCACATTGTGGAGCGCCCGTAAAACACACACTGTACTAAAAGTATTCGTAGTGAAGACTTGAAACTTGGTGGATGTCTGCTACATAGGTGTGACCTAACGTGGCCGAAGTTTGGTGATGATCTGAATAAAACTTCCGAAGTTATTCGAATTTTGGTGATGACCGCTTTTTTTGTGTCACCCTGTACCTACTATTCCTATTGTGAATATTCTGTGTTTCGGCAAGTTTCGGCAGCCAAAGTAGGCGCTGTCATCTGTAGGAGAAAGTGGCGAATTCCATACGATATGTTTTGGAGTGACGAATCGCTTAGACATTGTATATTTCCTATAAGCTACATTTATTTAGAATTGCATTCCTTGAAAAAGTCATCTGTGGGGTTCTTCGAAAATGCATTTTTGTGACCATACCTAGTGAGGTTGTGGTACAATTTCTGTTGGTCATCCCTTCCTAATGAAGGTGCGATTCAGAAGAGATAACAGTTTTAAGAAGAAGTCACTGTTGGGTTGTGGCTAAACTGGCTATGCGCCACAAATGTCTGATCCGCGCAAGGTTACGGTCGTTTTAGTTAGTGATGAGCTGTATGGTTGGGTGAACAGGTATGGCGTTGTTCAACCACGATTTATGTACGTTTGTTTAGAGACTGGGTTGGTAGAGCACCATTAGTCTTTTATTTCATAGTTAGAGCCAAGTGCACGTGTAGCACGAGGACCTGAGTTCGGTGCAGCGCCTTTGGTCGAACCGTCCCGCACCACTAAGGTCCGGAATGGCCCCCGCCATGTGTTATTGTGTTGTTGTCGCGTAACAACAAACGTTAGCCCGGAGCCCGCTGTGAGTTAACTGGAGCTCGGTGACGCACGGACACAACAGTCACACATTAAAATAAAACGACCAGGACAGGGCAATGCAATTGAGGTAGATGTTCGGGCCCCACTGCACAGTGATGCAAATGGGGTTCACGAGTGGCCATAAATACCCAAAAGTCAAGTTTACCAAATCGAGTTAATTGCGATATGGCCGAGTAGACAAATGTTTGGGGCATCTGGAATCACATGGTTTTCATGTTTTTGTCAAAACCGGCCTCGTGTATAATCGTCAGAAGTCGTGACATTTTCTAGGTCGTAAAATGACGGTCAGACACTCGCAAGTTCAAACGCCGCTGGTTTGCGTTCATTTCGTACAAATAGAAAAAATTATGCACGAGAATGATCCCCAAAGCCTTCTGCTTCTAATGCCGGGTCACAAAAAGCCGTATCTCATTCGCTTTGGCGGTAATCTGACTATTTATCATCATGTTGCAATCGCAGTTTTTTACTAAGACAAAAATGCTTTCGTTTCACCTACAGCACTTAACACAGTGTGTGCCCGTTAGTCCACCATACCATAGCCTTCCCTAATCATTTCTGAGTCGCATCGTGAAAGAATTAAGGCGCTAGCACAGGGCTGACCGGCGCTACAGAGGTTTTTGTCCGGGCGGTCGGGTGCCGCAGTGGGCGCGCAGTGGGCGGGTGGGTGCCGCCGCGCGGCGTCCGGGCGGCGCGGCGGCGCGGCCGCCCGGGCCGCCCGCTGCGCTGCGGCACCAGACCGTGCCGGACGAAAACTTCTGTAGCGCCGGTCAGCCCTGTGCTAGCGCCTTAATTCTTTCACGATGCGACTCAGAAATGATTAGGGAATGCTATGATATGGTGCACTAACGGGCACACACTGTGTGAAGTGCTGTAGGTGAATTAAAAGCAAATCTTTTTGGTAAAAAACTGCGGTTGCAACATGATTACAAATAGTTAGCTCACCGCCAAACCAAAATAGATACGGCTTTTTATGACGTAGCATTAGAAGCAGCAGGTTTCGGGGATCATTTTCATGTATAATTTTTGCAGTTTTTATGACATGAACGCACGCTAGCGGCACTTGAATTTCAAGTACCTGACAGTCATTTTACGACATCGAAAATGCCTCGACTTCTGACAATCCTACACGAGGCCGGTTTTGACAAAAACATTAAAATCATACTTTTTCAGACACCCCAAACATTTGCCTGACTGACCATATTACGATTTGTTCGATTAAGTGAACTTGAATTTTGGGCCTTTTTCGTATTTATGGCCACTCGTGAACCCCCTTTGCATCACTGTGCACTGAGCCCATTGAACAGTCACGTATGAATGTGAATTTTGGACACGTTTCCATTGTCTTGCTGTAAAGATGCAGGCAAAACAACACCAAAAATAATCCAAAGCGAAAAAAGGGTATTTCGAATAAAGACGCGGCAGATCGTAAAAATCCCCACTGCGCATTGCTGCGGCGGCGTCACGATTCCTGAGCGGGCTGGGAATGGCCGGCTCGTCACAACTCCTCCAAGGTCGCCGCGGCGGGGTCCCGTAGGCGGCCGCGTGCCGTGCCCGTGTCCTCCAGCCGCCGCACCGCGCCGCGGGACAAGCTGGCGAGTCACCGGCCGACTGTGGTGAGTGCCGCCGACCGATCGCCTCCGGGTAGGCCGGCGCGGCGGGCGCGGCGGGCGCCGCCGTCCCCGGACCGCCGCGCCGCCTGAGTACCGAGTACACCGCTTCCGGGCCCCCCGGCAGAATGACGTGACGTCACGAGCGCGATACACGAACGCATAGCGCGTAACAGAACCAAAACAGCCACGGCGGAAGTAGGGGGGGGGGGGCGAGTTACATCAGCACGGACGGCTGGCCTTTCTGCCTCGTCCAATGCTGATCGGTGCGTCACACGGTTAGCTCACTCGCCGGGCTCCGAATACGAGTATCTATCTCAGTCAGTGCTGGCTGATGATAAAGACAACTACACAGGACTCTGCATGACGGCATACCGGCTGTAACGAAATTATCCGCACACCTCTTTTTCCGTTGGAATTAAAAGGCAAAACAATCTGGTATTTTTTCTTTTAAATGACAATATAGCCGCCGTTCATAGCAACACAGTTACGAATGCACGGGAGCATTCCAGTCACCAAGCTCTCCAACACACTGGGTTTTATCAGGGATCAACGCCGTCTTGACCAGACACCCGCCGCCAGCTGTGACTACAGTTGGGCGGTGCTTGCGGCGGATGTCTTTGACTCTTTTCATTCACCTCCTGCTTTTGATGAAAATGGGATAGGAGCTAGTTCCAAGCTATGAGTTAGCCGAGAAGGATAGGAGGATCTATCGGCATCACTTTTCATTCTTCCAGGGACTTTGAGGTGGCGCTCCGCCCCGCATGAAGATTCTGAAAATTTGTAGGCAGACTGGGCATGGTTCAATACTTAGTTACGTCTATTATTTTCGAAATTTGATAACGTATCGCTGAGACATAGGTTATCGAATATAGCCAATAAAGCCACACATCAATTTTTTAAATGCCTATAGCGCTGGTTCCTTTTATAGTATCGAAATAATATTAACCCGCGCCGGGCCGGTGCTCCGCGACTTCCGCTTGGTCACTGAGGTGAGGTCACTTGACCTGACCTGGTAAACTGACCTTGAGAGCCCTGGGTCTGAAATTTTCACATGTGTGAAAAAGATGCATGAACAGGTGTGCTAAAAACGGCGGCGCTGTTTTTGAGATATCAGCGAAAACTGCAGGGGGTGTTCAAACACCCCCCCCGGCCCGCGCGGGTCAACAGGGTTTCGTAGGCAATTGATTTGTATTTAATTTCGAACTATAAAATTTAATTGAAGTGATCTTGAAAGTTATTAGGCCCTGAACTAAACCAGTAAAATCTGAATTGCAAAAAAACTTGCCACCTTCGACTTGGCTAATTTTTACATATTACAGGGTGTAACGAAATTATTCGGACATCTATTTTTTCGCTATATCTGCTCGCGCCTCGCACAGTTTCTTTTTTAATGTTAGAAGCTGGAAAATTGGATGAATGCATATCAGTGGTATCTGTTCTCAACTCAGCAGTGACCTGACCATGCGAAATGACTCTTGCTCTGAGTAAGAGTCAAGTCGCCGACGGGTTCATTTGATAGTTTTCGTTTAACCCTCGCCGGCCGAGGGGGGACGGGTGCCGCCCCAATAGAATTTTTTCGCGATAGCTCCCAACACGCTGGTGATAGAGGGCTGAAACTTGGCATACTTGACCTTTGTTTCAAGCCGGATCTTTTGACATCAACCGCATTTTCGGGTGAGGTCAGGTCACTGACCTATAACGTCATAAGTGAATCTCTGCACGGTCTTCAGACGTCGCAACTTCGCAACGCCCTCACTGCCAGAGAAGCTTTCACAGGGAAATGAAACTTGCAGGATCTAGTATCCATTACGAGTCTCACAACTTGTGTATCTCGGATTTTTCCTAAAGGTCATATGAGGTCAGGTCATTTTCGTGACCTCACACCTCACCATTATAAGTCAATGGGCCGGAGAAAAATGAAAACTGCTATTCTGGCGCCGGGAACGATCTCCAACTATCTCAAGCACACAGAATCGTGATTTGATGCACTTCTTGCAAGGTTAGACGCGTCACTTTTGCAGTGTTGACCTTGCGTGATGTCATTTATGACGTCATCAAGGTCATATTAGTTTTTCGTCAATAACTCTCGATCAAATTGAGCTAGCGAGTCATGAAAGCCACCAATAGCCCCAGGAAGATCTGCCGAATCGAATGCTATGCGACATGACCTCTTTCGATCAACTTCGTGACCTGGGGCGCTGACCTGACCTTGACCTGAGGTCAACACCCTAACCCGCGCCCCGTAAGGCTACCGGCGGACCCTACCACCCGTAGGGGGGGGGGCGTTTCGGCACCCCCCCCCCCCTAAGATCTAGGAAATTTACCGGCCTATTTTCAAAATTCAAACGGCGTTCGATAGCCCCACCCGGGAACTACCTTGTGACCAAATTTCATTGACCTAGGTCAAACCGATGACGTCACAGGTCAGGTCAAAGGTTGGATTTTCACCGTTCACAGGCATTTCATAAAATGTGTTGTGAAATCGAGTAAATTGGTAAGTTATTGAAAACCATCGATGGTACATTGTTCGTCAAACACATACTTCGCTATCTGAGGTCACTGATACCAGGTCAGGTCACAGAGGTCAGGTCACTGGGGGTCACCTGGGGTCACAATATGAAAGTGTCGTGTGATGCATGTTTTATGGTCCATTTTACATGGCAAATGCGATTATGTGGGTCAGGCAGCCTTTGGGGCCAGCTTAGGTCACGTCTTGGTGAAGGTCAGGTCAAGGTCAGGTCATATTAGGTCAAACTTCAAAGTTGATATTTTTGCATAAAATGGGTATCAATTCGATGCAGCTCGTCACGGGGAGTCCAATGGTGGTCTTTGTTTTGCCCTACGTGGTCTAGAATTGCCAAAAATTGAGTTTGAAAATTTGACGTCATTATTTTTGAACAGTTTCTTCGCTATAACTTGGCCAAAAGACGAGATATCGATCTGACATTTGGTATGTAGATAGAAGACGGTAGGTACTATCCCATATATTCTGTTTTTTTCGAAACTCAAAAAACTTTGTGGATTTTTTGGCTAATATATAAAAAAATCGCATTTTTTATGTTTGGGGGTCAAAACTAAAAAATGTCAAAAATCCGAGATAGCAGTTTTTAGCCCTGTGAATTCTACACCTTTTATGGCTGATCATTTTTCTATATCTTCAAAGCTGTAGGCATGACAGCTCTTCTCGCGAAGGTCTTTTTCGGTCGAAAATGGCAAAACATGACGTCATTCTGACGTCATTTGTCGCCAACCTATCATAGCCTCTGGAAATTTTTTTGTCCTAATGCGTAAAATTGATGCCCGGAAAGGTCCTGAAAGTTTGGTGGCGATATCTCCAGCCGTTTAGGAGATATCGACGGAAAAGGACAGGGGGGGCCGTTTCGCCACCCCCCCCCCCCTACGGGGCGCGGGCTAGGTTGACCTGACCCAAACAAAAAGTATATCATTCAACGCGCCTGAGCGAGGCGAACACGATGCTGCCAAAATCGGCGCTCTGCGATCGTTTTTTGCGAAGTTATTCACCAAAAACTAAACCGTACCTTAGGGCACTTGACCTGACCTCAGAGGTCACCGGTTGACCTAGGACCTTAAAATCGAGTATCAATCTCTGCGTCTCGTAACGGCGCACACGTTCGTTTTTTTTTCCGCGACGCGCTAGCTCCACCAGGGGTGAAATGGCGAAGGGGGTCGTAACCGCCCACCCCTCCACGGTTCGTTGGAAGGTCATCTCAGGCTCAAAAGAAACGGTATATACCATTCAAAAGCTGACGGTGAGCTGAATCCAAAAATGTATTTTTTATCCAAATCGATCGTTGGCCTTTTTTGAAAATTGCATTTTTGTAAAAACTTTTTAATTTTTTAATCATCTGATCAATTTTTTAATCCCAGGCATTCTTGAAAAATAAAAATGTTTTTCCGAGTTCCAGTGAAAGCTGAACGCCAAAAGAACAATATTTAGCGAAGCAATATTTCCTAACATTAACCCGCGCACCGACGGGGGGGCGGATATCCGCCCCCCTGAGGTTTTTCGCGAATAGCGGGAAAACCGCGGCGCGTAGCTCCGCGAAATTTGATACGACTATTCCCTCATCAATTTTACACATGGTGTGCAAGTTTGAACCTCCTACCTTTTAAGGTCAGGTCACCAGGTCACTTCGAATGACCCAACCTCAAGTCACTTTTTTGCAACTTTGTCACCGTGCCAGAGCTACAGTAGATGTCGGAGGCCTTTGAAAGTCGCAGGATGTTATTAGGTCATTCGTAGCTACAATTTGTTTATCTCAGAATTTTGATATCGGTGACCTAAGATCAGGTCAATTTCGCGACCTCCCCATTATAAGTCAATGGGGGAAAAATCAACTCCCTATTTTTACCACTAAAACGGGTCGGAATGGCCCCATATACCATACATGCCTTTATATACGATCAACCTTCACTACCTTGAGGTCTGTTTTGCTGTTGGGCAGCTATGAGGTCATGTGACGTCATCAAAGGTCACCAAAGGTTTTTGGCCAATAACTCCGTACAGGAACAAGATACAGCCGCGTGGATGGTCTCATTGTGTTCAGCTCGTCAAGACGCATCGAATGATATACATGATGACCTCGAGGTCACGTGACCTGAGGTCAACCTTTGACCTTGACCTGTCGAGGTCAAGATATATATCATTCGATGCGGATTGACGAGAGGATTACGATGATGCCCTTAGTTTGTTCCTATCTTGACTAATTCGAAAGTTATTCGAGAAAAACTCTCAATATCCAGCGCCGCCATTTTGACTTTTTCGACCCCTGTGACGTCATCTTTGACCTGACCTGAAAATGACCTTTGTAAAAATTGTAGATCTTGACCGTGCGTATCCGATGCCGTTTACTGCTTGTCGCTATCTTGCTTCGTTCTCGAGATCTCAGGGGGGCGGTCATCCGCCGCCCCCCCCCCCCCCCCGTCGGTGCGAAGTTGGCGCAGACCCCCGTCGGTGCGCGGGTTAATATGCGTCTCCCAGGCCACAGCCGACAATAAGGCGCAATCACACAGCTCAGTGTCACGATGGACCAAAGCCAACCACACAGAAGCGTGAAATGACCCTTATCGACTCGCAGACCCGGCGCTCTTGGCCCGCCTGACCAGCCACGGAAAGAACGTTCGGCTCTCGTTCTACTAAACACATGTCATATTTGTTAGTTTATCTATCTACATCGCTATTCAAGTTATTCAGGATACCTGTGAAGAAAATTCATTGTTCTGCTCGATTTACAACATGCTTTAATTTAACATTTTTCTTATACATGTTTTGTTTCATCCAGGAGAAGTGAGTGCGCAGGAGAAGTGAGCGGGGTTTCACCGTCAGAGTCTGTACTGGTGACAGAGCTGCTCGGCCGTGCGACCGGTCAAAGGTTACCCTGCCCCACCGGGCGCTACCCCCACTCCACCGGAGCTGAGGCCGGTGCAACCTCTGACATTTCAGCGCGGCCAATTTTCCTTAGGTATAGGTATGGGCATGATACCGAGCTCAATTGAGCAAAGTAGACATGAACAAATGCAAATTAATGCATGATGTGAAGATGACTGAGCAATGAATTTTCTGCTCATGTATCCTGAATAACTCAAGTACCGACTTGAATCGTTAAACTGACAAATATGACGTCTGTTTAGTAGAACGACAGCCGAACCTCCTTGCCGTGGCCGGTCAGGCGGGCCGAGAGCGCCTGGTCTGCGAGTCGATAAGGGTCATTTCACGCTTCTGTGTGGCTGACTTTGGTCCATCGTGACACTGAGCTGTGTAATTGCGCCGTATTATCGGCTGTGGGAGACGCATACTAATGTTTAAAAATATTGCTCCGCTAAATATTGTTCTTTTGGCGTTCAGCTTTCACTGGAAGTCAAAAATACATGTTTATATTTTCAAGAATGTCTGGGACATTAAAAATTATAAAGTTGACTAAAAAATTATAAAGTTTTTACAAAAACGGAATTTTCCGAAAAGGCGCTCGATCGATTTTGATAAAAGATTACATTTCGGATTCAGCGCATCGTCAGTTTTCGAATGGTATAAATCGTTTCTTTTGAGCCTGAGATGACCTTCCGACGAACCGTGCCTCGGCCGGCGCGTATGTAGAAAACCAATAGGTCCGGCGAGGGTTAAGGCTGATCCACATACAAAATGCGTGGCGACTCCTGCTCGTAATAGCTTATAAGTCATAGCTTTGCCTTTGCCTGTAGCATACCCACAGGCCGACCTTTTTTGCCTGCTTTTGCTCCCGAGATCGAAGTTTCTGACATTCATTTTGCGACGCGGTCACTCGGGTATACAATCTGTGTGAAACTGGCCATGTCTAGGTGACCCATGGCGGATGGCCAGAGATCAGAACATGACCCCACCCTCGGCGGCCTAGAACCGTACAATGTAGGGGTGCGACCAGGACCACTAGGGGTGGAAACGATTAGGCACAGGATAAGCGTTGTCGTATTTAGAGGACAAAACTTTTGCTGGACCCTGCACCATGGTCATAAAAAATCCATCTATTGAAGGATCAATATTTGGATTTCCACCTCGTAGTTTTGCAACTGATTTAGAGTGTATACCTAAACCAAAATTGAGCTAGCTGTGACTTGTTTGGCGGCGGTCAGAGCTCCAAGTGTGAACAAGCCAGCCAAAATGTTGATAATTTTTACTTTTATTCGATCCGTGACGTCATCAGTGACCTGGAAGTAAAATTTTGAAATGCTTTTCTGATAATTCATGTGCTGGGTTTTCAAAAGCCGTTTGAATTTTGAAAATCAGTCAGTTTCTTTCCGAAATCTTAGGGGGGACGAAATGCTTCCCCCCACACGGGTTTTAGTGTCGTGAATAGCCCCACGGGGCGCAGGTTAAGCTCATTCAGTTTCCCACAGATCAGGCTTTGGTCCGTTGTTGTGCGCGGCTCGAGCGCTGTGCGGCCAAGTTCACCTGTAGACGCAGCGGCCCGGTCGGCTCGTGCCGGGTACACCTGTGGGGCAGGTGCCACCAGCAGACGGCGGCCGGCGGCCGAGCCGTGCGGAGGTGAGCGGCCACGACGGACTGAGGCCGCCAGCAGCAGACAGCGAGGGGGACCCGCTGACGGCGCCAGCAGCCGGCAGCGAGGGGGACCCGCTGACGGCGCCCGCGGCAGCATAAAGAGAGGACAGAGCACCTCAGCACTCCAGGTCGGCTCTATGCCGCGCAACAGCGGCCAGCTGAGCTTGGACTCCACCGACTACGGATCCACGCAGAGGCAGCGGCAGAACCAGGTGAGCAGGGGCCGGGGACAGCAGACAGACACTGACCCGACCGGCCGGGCCCGACCAAAGCCGGGACACGCCGGCTGCACCGCCAGGCACACGGAGACCTATCGAGCTGGGCTGACTGAAATTCGGTGCGCTACCGTAGTTTTGTGCAACTTTGGCCACCAAGGGCAACTTTGGCCCACGCCTGGAAAAATATTTTGTTTTGCTGTAGCGTTTTACACTTACCTGCTGAGTTGGTCCTAGGGCCAAGTTGAAGGGCTAGGAGGGGTTAAAACAGCACATGACAAATTAACGGAAAATCAGGGTAGGCTGGGATCCAGTGAGGACGGTAAACGAGTGCGCCAGTAGTCAACTTGTGGTTTCCAACTTGTACTGGTTAAGGTAAGCTCAGAATACAAAAATATTCAGAATGGTAACTGCTTTCTTTAAAATGATAAAATAGGTGGAGAGCGTGTTTCGTTTTAGCAACCAAAGAAAGGCGCTGCCCTCGCCGGACCCAAGATTCCTTTACTCGCCGGACCTATTGGTTTAGGTACCTACTACATACGCGCCGGCCGAGGGGGAGGGACGGGCATGACCCCCTCGCCGTTTCGCCCCTGGTGGAGCTAGCGCGTCGCGGAAAAAACGAGCGTGTGCGCCGTTACGAGACGCAGAGATTGATGCCTGATTTTAAGGTCCTCGGTCAACTGGTGACCTCTGAGGTCAGGACAAGTGCCCCAAGGTACGGTTCCGTTTTTTTGTGAAGAACTTCGCAAAAAACGGCCGCAGAGTCGTGACTTTGGCAGGATCGTGCTTGCCTCGCTCAAGCGCGTCGAATGATGTACTTTTGTTTGGAAGAGGTCACCTTAGGGTGTTGAGTGTTGACCTCAAGTCACGGTCAGGTCAGCACCCCCAGGTCACGAAGCTGGTCGAAGGAGGTCATCTCGCCTATCATTCGATTTGACAGATCTTTCTGAGTCAATTGGTGGCTTTCCCGACTCGCTAGCAGACATGTGTGTGGATCCGAAAAAAATAGATCTGGGATCTGATCCCACGGATCCTGATTTCGGATCCGTTGGGATCATAGATCCAGTTCTTAAATTTATCGACAGATCCGTAGGGATCATAGATCCGAGTCTAATATTTTTGCTTGAGATCCAGTGAGATCATAGATCCTCATTTATTTATTGTCAACACAGAAATCCCAAAAAATCGCTCGTTGCAACTCACAAACGTTCTTATTTAGTGATTTATGTGATAACAAATCATAAGCCATAGTTTTATGCACTGGCGGATCCAGACTTGCGTTTTGGGGGGGGGGCCAACTCATGCAGGAGCCAAACCTAGGGTACCCCCAAATCCTGTTTTCTCATCGGATTTAGGCCACTTATTTTTCGTCACAGCCCTGACACTATGAATATTTTTTTTAACTAAAAATAAAAATATATAAATGGTAGCCCACCCGACCCATGCCTTTATATTACTTTTTAAACACTTACTATTGCTTTTGTCGACCAGTTAACCCGCTTCGAGTCAGTGCTTGGGTCCCTTTGCGGGCCGGGAGGTGGTAAAACGGGAGGTGGTCTAACTCGGCTCCTGGGCCAGGCACTGATTGAACTGTGCTTCATTATCGCTTGGGGGAGGGGGCAAACGGGCCACTTTAGGCATCTGGGAAGGGGGCATGGCCCTAAATGCCCCCTCCCTGGATCCGCCAGTGTTAAAGAGACCATTGGAGCTGCAGTTGGGTACCTCAGACGTCAGGGTACGTCCTCAGATGTATAGGACGCGCATGGAGACCTCTTATGCTATAGTGGACTGAAAGGACCCAAAGGAGCCTGTCTAGGGCTCCCGGAGATAGACGTGGGCCCTCAGGAGCCCGCCAGAGCCCCAATGAGGGATAAGTGAGGGATACCAAGTGCCTGCAATTGCATATTGCATAAGCCATAACGCCATTACAAATCAATATAATATGTACCAGTGGCAGATCCAAGGGGGGCCACATGGGTCATGACCCCCCTTGGTGCCCGGGGGCACCACAGGCCTGTCAGGGGCACCACCGGCCTAGCAGGGGCACTACCAGTCCGCCAGGGGCACCACAGGCCTAACAAGGGCACCACGGGCCTGTGAGGGGCCCCACAGGCTAGGCTTGTCAGGGGCACCCCAGGTCTGTCAGGGACACCAGAGACCTGCCAGGGGCGCTGCCGGCCTTGCAGTGGCACCATGGGCCTGTCAGGGGCACCAGAGGCCTAGCAGGTGTACCACAGGCCTTACAGGGGCACCTTGGGCCTGTCAGGGGCACCACAGTCCTGTCAGGGCCCAGGGGCACCAGCGGCCTAGCAGGGGCACCACAGGCCTGCCAGGGGCACCACAGGCCTGCCAGGGGCACCACCGGTCTAGCAGGGGCACCACCGGCCTCGCAGGGGCACCATGGGCCTGTCAGGGGCCCCACCGACCTCGCAGGGGCACCACCGGCCTCGCAGGCATCACGGCATCACGCAGGGGCACCTTGGGCCTGTCGGGGGCATCACGGGCCTGTTGGGGGCACTTTAGGCTTGTCAGGGGCACCACAGTCCTGTCAGGTCCCAGGGGCATCAGCAGCCTAGCAGGGGCACCCTAGGCCCGCCAGAGGCACCACAGGCCTGCCAGGGTCCAGGGGCACCACAGACCTACCAAGGGCACCACGGGTCTGTCAGGGGCACCTCAGGCTCCCGTGCCCCCCCCCCCCGGATCCGCCAGTGATGCCACACCACGCGAAACACCGCCAACTCCCAGCTACCGCGCCATAAACACGTGCCAACAAGTCTTTTTGAAGGTCGACTCCACTCGCGCAACTTTTGACTGACCCTCACTGCTACCATATTGCTTCCATATTATGCTGTGGAAAGCTTTACTTCACCAAGTGGCTAAAAACCTCCATCAAGGTATATTTTCTTAGCAATTTTTCTTACGTTTTGGGGGGGGCCAAACAGGCCACTTTAGGCCTTTGGGGGGGCCATGGCCCCCGTGGCCCCCCCCTTGATCCGCCAGTGGTTTTATGGCACTTATTGACATAGAAACACTTGCAAACTTGGTTTAAAATGTTGTGCATGGTGGGATCCACTCAGATCATAGATCCATGTTCTTGGTTTATCATCAGATCCTGAGAGATCATAGATCCAGGATAAATTTTTCACGCCGGATCCGGTGGGATCATAGATCCGAACCTGCAGTTTGCTTCGAGATCCACTGAGATCATAGATCCATCACTCGGATCCATGCGCATGTCTGCTCGCTAGTTTAATTTGATCCTGAGTTATTGGCGAAAAACTAATATGACCCTAATGACGTCATAACTGACGTCACGCAAGGTCAGCATTGCAAAAGTGACGCATCTGACCTTGCAAAGAGTGCATCAAATCACGATTCTGTGTGCTTGAGATAGTTGGAGATCGTTCCCGGCGCCAGAAGAGCAGTTTTTATTTTTCCCCATTGACTTATAATGGCGAGGTCACTAAAATGACCTGACCTCATATGAGCTTTAGTAAAAATCCGAGACGTACAAGATGTGCGTGACGTCAATGGATACTAGATACTGCAAGTTTCATTTCACTGTGGAAGCTCCTCTGGCAGTGAGGGCGTTGCGAAGTTGCGACATCTGAAGACCGTGAAGAGGATCACTTATGACGTCATAGGTCAGTAATCTGACCTGACCCGAAAATGTCGTGGGGGTCAAAAGATTTGTCTTGAAGCAAACGTCTGGTATGCCACGTTTCAGCTCTCTATCGCCAGCGTGTTTGGAGCTATCGCGAAAAAAAAACTATGGGGGGAGAGCGGCACCCCATAGGGTGCCGCCCCCCTCGGGGCGAGGGTTAACCGTGTAGCGCCTTCCTTTGGTTGGAAAACGAAATACCGAGTGCGTCTCGAGACATCTCGAGGTCGAGGGCGTCTCGAGGTCTTTGCCTGTCTGGTCCCGATTTGAGAAGCAGTACTGACATAGGTACTGACAGCACTGAGTACCGAGTGGCAGGTACTGATGCCAGTGCGTTTTTAGGGGTTTGCGCTTGGATTCTGCCAGAATGCTCTTTTTGTAGGGGAGAGTGGGGTAATTTGGCCGCTTTTTTAGAAAACGATATAACTTAAAATTGACGACACATTTCTGCATTTTCTCAACGCTGGCAGGTGTCGCATTCATTTTACTTTACTGGACAGTGAACTTGAAATGATAGAATAATTACTTATATTGAAATTGTGACGTATTACAAAGGTCTGCAAGGCGGCCAAATTGCCCCACTAGCAGGGTTATTTGGCCGGGGGTGTGGGGCAATTTGGCCGGTGTTAGTTTGCGGTCGGGATTTTCTGTTATATTGCGAGTCAGCTTCAGATTCAGCAATGACGTGTGTCCTATGACGCATTTGCCGCATTTTGGAGGTTGGCTCAGGGGTCACAGGGGTCAAAATAGCCAAATTAGCGGCTCTAGATGCGATCACAGTTTTTTTACGAATAACTTTTGAAGTAATCAAGCTAGGCCAAAACTTCGAACACCATCGTAATTCTCTCGTCAGTCCGCATCGAAACATGTATGTGTTGACCTCGAGAGGTCAAGGTCAAGGTCAAAGTCAAGTTTGGCTTCAGGTCACGTTACCTCAGGTCGCTTGACCTCAAGGTTACGTGAGTTCAAGGTCATCATGCATATCATTCGATGCGCTTTGGCGAGCTGAACAGAATGAGACCATTTGTGCGGCTGTACCATTTTTATGTAAGGATTTATTAGCAAAAAACGTTTGGTAACCTTTGATGACGTCACATGCTCTTACAGTTGACCAATCGGAAGCAAGGCATCAAAGTAGTCAAAGTTGGTCATGAATCATGTCATTTATGGTACAATTGACCATGAAAACTCGGCCGTCCCAGCATAGTGACCATGAGCGCACCGGCCAAGTCGCCCCGCTAGTCCCGGCCAAATTACCCCATATTGCCATTCTGAAAAATTTTGTGTATAAAGTCATCACGGCTATACGGAATAAGATGAAATTGCTCTTGGAACCGCTGAACACCTCCAAGAATGGCGCTATAATGTCTGAATTCGTTTTTAGCCCAAATACTACATGTTATACAACTTTATAAACAGAAGTAAAAGTTACCATTTTCTAATGAAATTAACGTTTTATTAATTTTGAATAAAACTACGAGGGGCAAAGTTTTGACATTTGTCCTCCAGTTGTTTCTACCCATGACAAATGAATAGAGACTAGAGTTATTTCACTCACTTTTATTAGACATCGTACAGGTGGGGGCGGCCAATTTACACCACCGGCCAAATTACCCCACTCTCCCCTACAGGTTAAGGTAGTGTTGGAAACTTAGCCTTGGCCTTTGAATACACGCTGTCTTTTGTGTGATTTTTGTGTGTGTGTGTTTTTTAAACTCGCTAAGGTAGGTAATGGCCGATTTCACGACGCGCTATCCGGCGAGTGCACCTAATTTGACCAAATCTGCACCTAATCTCTTCTACAGCAACTATCTGTATTTTATGAATTTATTTCAGTGTTTTCCTCGATGATACTCTCTGATAATATGACAAAGCAGGCATATAAGCAATTAGTGCAACCCTAGCTGATAGCTAGTAAGAGACACACTGAACCTGATTTGACCAAATTTGCACCTAATCTGCACCGAATGTGCACCAGATGTGTACCAGATGGCCGTCGTGAAAACGGCTAATGTTGTCATACGGTCGGCAAAAGTGAGTAAAAAAGGCGGAAACCATAAATCTTTTAGCGCATATTTTTTGCTGGGCCAAAGTTGCCATACTAGCATACAAGACTGAGATTGGGTGACTGAGGGTGGGTGACCGAGGCTGGGTGACTGAGGCTGGGTGACCGAGGCTGGGTGACTGAGGCTGGGTGACTGTGGTGGGTGACTGAGGCTGGGTGACCGAGGCTGGGTGACTGAGGCTGGGTGACTGTGGTGGGTGACCGAGGCTGGTTGACTGAGGGTGGGTGGCCGAGGCTGGGTGACTGAGGCTGGGTGACCGAGGGTGAGTGACCGAGGCTGGGTGACTGACGGTGGGTGACTGAGGGTGAGTGACCGAGGCTGGGTGACCGAGGGTGGGTGACTGTGGTGGGTGACCGAGGCTGGTTGACTGAGGGTGGGTGGCCGAGGCTGGGTGACCGAGGCTGGGTGACCGAGGGTGGGTGACCGAGGCTGGGTGACTGAGGGTGGGTGCGCTGCTGGCTGAGATAGGGTACGCTGCGCGCTAAAAATGTGTAGGTATATGGCCACCTCTACAGCGTGGCTCGTCATCATTTCAGCACTACTCCCAGCCAAGTGACTGACAGACAGGGAACATCGGCCTACCCCGCAATGTTGTAAAAAAAAAAAAACATTCAACGACCTGCTGAATGCAACGCAAACACCCGAACGTGCCCTAGAGGCACATTTTTAACGGACATTGTTGTAACATGTGAGACAACATTAGCTTCAGAGGAACATTTATTTCCGTAATGACAACGCACAATCTCGTTTACCTAGATGACGGTCGAGAACACTCTTCATTCGTCCTGCTGGGTCTCGGTGCTTTGGCGCCTTGTGCCGCGGCCCTCCTCGGCCACTGTGAGCGCCCGGCGCGCGGCCTTGGCCACGGTCGCAGACACGAGTCGCCGCCGCCATTGTTCCGGCCCCAGCTGTAAGGCGTTGTGGGACGTTTTGTGCTGACGATTTTTAGTGCAGTCATTCAGCGCCCTTTGATATTCAGTGCGCTAGCTCAGGTGTAGAACGCAAGTTTGAAGTGAAACGCTCCGTAAATGACGGCAAAAGAACTCGGGAAGCTAGTAGTGGCCGTAAATGACTTTACAACCAGAGTGCCTGTTCGACTTTCCTGCCGATATTGTTACGTCAGTTTTCAGATCGATCTGCATTGACTGCAGTTAGGAGCTAATAGCCGCGAGTTTACATAGGGCTAGTTGCCAGATAGTGGAATTCCGATAACGGACATTTATTCCACTAACGAGACATTTCAGGCACATTCCGCTGGTTCTGACGACCTATCTCGCCTTCTGGCCGGATAAGTCGTCAGAACTAGCGGAATGTGCCTGAAATGTCTCGTTAGTGAAATAAATGTCTCGGTATCGGAATTCCACTATCTGGCAACGAGCCCGGCTAATGTCCGCGGCATTCCGCGACGCGCTAGCTCCACCAGGGGCGAAACGGCGAGGGGGGTCGTACCCGTCCCCCCCCCCCTGGCCGGCGCGTATGTAGAAAACCAATAGGTCCGGCGAGGGTTAATCCTATAGTGGCAGGCTCCTGGTTACCTTGTAGGGGGGTGTGGGGGGGGGGGGCTCTGTTGGTTGGACCCATGTGCCGTACGGCCCCTGATCAAGCTAGAGCTTCACGAAAAAAAACAAGCGTGCTGTCCGTGACAAGAGAAAGCCGATGATAGGTACCTGCTTTTTAGGTCCTAGGTCATTGGTTGACCTTCCAGGTCAAGGACTCAAACGTCAGGAAAATCGGGACCTATTAGACCTTCGTAAAGTGAGCTTGTTTTGAGGTTTTTCGGAGGTAATATAACAGTATTTGAAAGATTTGTTCAGAAGGATCCAAATCTAATTTCGAATTGCATGTCGTCAAGAAAATCATCCTTATCGTGACCGATTTCCTTCAATTTCTTTGAAACTAAAACTGTCTTAAATAGTCCCACCCTATAGGGCTATTTGAGGCAGGCTTCATCCAAAAAACAATTTTCACCATTATCACTAGCTGCAACGAAATGCTGCATCTGAAAGAGGTCACAGGGAACTGCATTTTTGTGGTTTACACGCAATAAGAAATATGAATCCTTTTAAAGGGAAAGGCCAAAAACTGTAAATTCCATTTCAAATAGCCCCACCTTACGGCACCAGAAATATCATTTGGATACCAAAGTCTTGGTATGTTAATCCCGAGCCGATGCAGATTTGAGATTGGGTTATCAAAGTCGAAATGGCTCGGTGTAATGTTTAGGTACACTACCTTACGCATGTTGAGACTCCCTTCCTAGTTATCCCGCGCCCCAGTGGTGGTCTCAGCCAACTTCGCCCTAGTGGGGGGGGGGGGGGGCATATGTTACCACCCACCTCTAACTCAAAAACTAAGAGGGCTAGAAAGACGCAGTAAAAAGCAGTCGATAGCTCTTAATACGTACGTTTGAAAGTATTTCGGTCATTTTTCACCTTAGAGCAGTATTGGGGTCACCAGAGGTCATCAAAGGTCAAAATTTGCCAATTGTCATTATATTTTTCAGAAAGCATGCCGCTATCTCAGTAACTATGGTAGCTAGAAAAACGCATGGAAGTGCAATCGATACTTTTTGAACTCTTCTTTTGAAAAGCTCATTATCAATATTGACCTCAGGTCAACGGTTTAGCCTCCAGAGGGCAAAAACTCCAAAAATAGCTGTTTTTACGAAAAGTGTTTTTCGACAATAACTTTCGACTCCGAAAAGCCACGACATTTCTATTGCCAGAATCCTGTTCCCCTCGCCGAGACGCGTCGAATGAACTATAATTTGACCTTGAAAGGTCAACTTAAAAATTTGACCTCAGGTCAAGGTCATGACCTGACCGGAAAAGGTCATGTTGCATATCAGTCGATGTGTCTCAACAAGACAAACACAATGAGACCATCATCAGTGTTCTATCTCTTTCCAATCGCGAGTTATTGGCAAAAAAAAAACTGTAGCCTCAAATGACCTCGGATGACCTTTCTAGAGGCTATCAGCAAAAATGACACCTTGGTCATCACGAATGGCCTAAATCATTATGATTCTGAAATATTTGGACTGTTCCTATGCGTACACACGGATCTAGAGGCATTTTCATTTTTCTCCATTGACTTGTAATGGAAAGGTCACGCCACTGACCTGACCTTAGGTCACGGATATAAAAAATCCGAGATATACAAATTGTAGGCGCCCATAACAGCATGCAATCCACCAAGTTTAAAACCTTTCTGACAAACACTGCAGGCTGGACATGATTTCAAACTTTTTTAGGCTTGGTCAGTTAACTTGACCTGGTGACCTGACCTGACATGACCTGGGGTCAAAATTTCACACATTGTCCAAAATTGATGTACCAAAAGCCACCCCAAGCGGCGCGGCGCTACGCGCCGCGGTTTCTTATTCACACGCAAAAAACGCGACAGGGTGGTAACATATGCCCCCCCCCCCCCCACTGGGGCGAAGGATAAGTCTACGTGCACCATCATGTCAATATTTGGAATGAGCAGACATTCGTGGGGCATTCCACGATAGATCGTACCACTTTTTTCCAATTTGACACCCTCATCTCTCGGAATTTGACGAGAATTGGTCTCAGGGGTAATCAGGGGCTCTGAATCCACCTGTAACAATTTCAGGCTTATCAGATAAGTATTTTTTGAGTTATGGTGTATAACATTTTTTGGATCTTGCTTTGCAGCGCTAAGTTTGCCGGGCTGTAACTCTAAGACGGATTATTCAAATGCCAAATGTTATATAACATTGAACTTGCAATGAACGAGAAATTAATATGTATTTTTGAAATTTCGAAAAATACGCTATTTTTGATATATGACATATCGAGTTTTCTTTCATTTGTATTTTTTGGACTTTGGGACCAATTTTTTTTGAATTTTTATTTCTTTACAAAAATATTTGGCTCATTGTTAAGAAGTATGCGAAAAATTAGGAAGGTGTTCTTTCTATAAATGTATTTATTTTACGTCACGATAACGGTTTCGAATAGTGATTTCGGGAGGGGAGCTTACAAATGGCGTGGTAAAGCTGCCTAGTGACATCACGGGTTACTGAAATTTCAATTTAAGTCTGAGTCATCAGAAAAAAGTGAAAAGAGGGTTCATTCAACCCTCTTTCCTATAAGCGCGAGGGTGAAAAAGGCTGTTTGGTTCTGACATTGTTTTGGACGCCAATGACCATAGCTGTCCGAGATAAAAGTTACAGGACGCATACATGGTGTCCTCCAGAGGTCTCAAAACTTGTATGTCTGGGAATTTTTCAAGGTTACATGAGGTCAGGTCGGTCACGTGACATCACTGTTATAAATCAATGGGGAAATATAAAAACTGTTATTTTGGCGCCGAGAATGATCTAAAACTATCCCACGTACATGGTATCGTGATTTCATGCACTCCTCGCAAATTCCAATGCTTTACTTTTGCATTGTTAACCTTGCGTGACGTCATTTATGACGTCACTAGGGTCGTACGAGTTTTTCGTCAATAACTCCCGATCAAATGGAGCTAGAGAGTCAGGAAAGCCACCAATGGACTCGGGAAGACCTTCCGAATCGAATGATATGCCATATGATACCCTTTGCCCAGCTTCGTGACCTGAGAGGCTCTGACCTGACCTTGACCCGAGGTCAACTACTTAAGTTGACCTCACCCTAGCAAAAAGTATACCATTCGATGCACCTGAGCTAGGCGAACACAATTATGCCAAAATCGCGGCTCTGCGGCCATTTTTTGCGAAGTTATTTACTAAAAACCGAACCCGTAACTTCAGTCACGTGACCTGACCTCAGACGCTACCGGTTAGCCTGAGACCTTAAAATCGGGTACCAATCGCTGCGACTTGTAACGGCACACACGCTCGTTTTTTCCGCGAGGCTCTAGCTCTATTAGAAGCGAAACGGCGTGCTGGGGTCGTATCAACCCCTCCGAAACCCATTTTGTTTGCGGGAAAATGAGGAACTTATAGAAAGAACACCTTTCTAATTTTTTGCATGTCGATTCGCAATGACATGAAGTTTATTTTGAAAAAAAATAAAAATGTGAAAAATTTTGGTCCCAAAAGTCATTAAGGCAAATGAAAAAAAGATTAAGGTTTTTGCTCAACAATGAAATTTTTTCTTTGGAATTTTGAAATAGTAATATTAATTTTTGATTCATCGCAAGCTTAGTGTTGTTTACTTTTTGTTGGTTGCTTAACCCGTTTTTGAGTTATAGGCCATCAAACTCACCGTTACATACCGAAGTTAAAAAAATGTAATGCAATATAACTCAAAAAGTTTTGATCTGAGAAGTCTGATATTTTGCCAGGCGTCTTTGGGGCCTATGATTACCCATAGGACCGATTTTCATTAAAATCTGAGAGATGAGGGTGACGGGCCTGGTACGATCTATCGTGGAATGCCCCTCCTATTTCAGAGTCGTGCTCCAGCCTCGCTCGAGTAGAGCTGAACGGTGGGCACTGTAAGCGTGCAGTTACAGCATGCTCTTCAGTTAGGATAGGCTCGCTCACACGATGGAGAGCTCACTGTCTACAAAGGTCTCCAAAGTTCATGTCTTCACAGGTCTCTACATACATCACTGTCTCTACGCGTCCTATCAGGTGGTCTCAGTTCATGTCACTGTCTCTACACGTCATGTCAGGTGGTCTCAGTTCATGTCACTGTCTCCCGGCCTCCCCGGGTGATGTCAGCGTCACGTGACGTCACGGCCCAGTGGCGGCTGCCGCCACACAGCGTCACGTAGCCACAGTCGGGTCACAGACGTGACGCCCGTGCGGGCCACCATTCGCTGGCAGATGGGGTGGGGTGGGGTGGGGGAAAGGGTGACCACCGATGGCGTGGACTCATACTAACGCCATGGACTAACCTTACCATGCATCTTTTCTACACATGTTATGTTATGTTATTATAATATCAGACCAAGGTCACTCAAAGCCGGGTCACTAGGTCATGACAAGTGACCTTACCTCAGAAAAAAAAGTTTTAATGTCTGTCATAGCTCCACCGAGTGGCCGATCGCTTTAACCTTTGAGCAGCAGTATGTACAAAATGTATGTCTCGGAATTTTGATATCGGTGACCTAAGGTCACGTCAATTTTGCGACCTTCCCATTATGAGTAAATGGGAGAAAATTGAAAGGCGCCTCTCTTGGACGAATGCCATTCTAAACACTCTGAAACGTCGGATTGCAGTCGAAAGTGGCCCACTGCATCGGCGCATTGTACCTGTGGCACCTTGTTATGGTCGTCCAGTTTTTTTTTTTTTTTAGTGACAATGACTTTTGATATGCACATGTAAGAGCGATGAAAATGCCTTATATCTGCTCAGACTGACGATACGGATCGACTGACATGCAGCATGATCTTTTCCGGTCCGGTCAGGATCTTGACCTTCGATCAAATTGCTTTTAACCCTCCCCGGCACAGGCCATTTTGAGTCCTTCGACGGCACAAGGGGGGGGGGTTGGTACGACCCCCCCCCCTCGCGTTTGGCCCCTGATCGAGCTAGAGCTTCGCGGAAAAAATGAGCGTGTTGCCCGTCACGAGAGGAAGCCGATGATACCCAATTTTAAGGTCCTAGGTCATCGGGTGACCTTCAAGGTCAGGTCAATGACCCGAAAACCGGGAAAATCGGGACCTGTTAGAAAGTCGTAAAGTGTGGCTGCTACGTGGTTTTCCGGGGTGCTGATCAGGAATATCGTGTTAGTTTTGATCAGAGATGATGTCTTTAATCATTTAGACCAGGTCGGGTCAGGTCAGGTCAGGTCAACCGGTAGGGGTTGTGACGGGTATTCGTAATACGTGTCAACCGCCTCGGACAGCTTCGTAACATGTTACAAAGGCACCAAAACTACTTCGTAAATGTTCAAACGGTTGCTAAATTCGAATTCAGCTCCAAAAACTAGCCTAGAAACATGTAAAACTCGAAAAAGTGAACCGAGGTCACCCGAGGTCACCAAAGGTCAATGACCTGACCTGACCTTCAGGTGACCTTGAAACACACCCTAATGCATCGGAGCAACATCAAATCACATGTTTGAACGTTTGAAACCACGAAAAGCTTGCAAACGCGCGGCTAATGCGAGCCGACATGCGCCGAACCGCGATTTCGGCCAAACATGGTCACAGAAAAGAGGTCACAGGTCAAAGGTCATTGGGGTCAGGGTCATGAAAGTTTCAGGGTATGTGTAAAATTGATCAATGCGAGGGTACTGAAAGTTTCGTCGCGATCGGCCGCCTTTTACGTGAGTTATTTGCGAAAAACCTTAGGGGGGGGTTGCATCAACCCCCCCCCCTGTGCCGGCGAGGGTTAAGGTCAAATTATAGTTAACCCGCGCCCCACTGGGGGGTCTATTCATAGCCCCTCCTCCCGTTTTTCTGCAATGCTTTCTAAGCCACTTAACGTATAAACGCCAAACTTTCAGTACCATTAGCTGCATCAATTTGATACCTGTATAATTTTTTTTAACTTCGTAGCTACCATAGGTCGGCCGGAAATTACGTCAGAGTAACGTCATGTTCGGCCGATTTCGACGCAAAACATTGAGCCACGGCAGTCGCTCCCAAGAGCTCAGTTTTTAAGCTAGATCCAATTTCTTTGCATGAGAGGACTCAAAATAGACTGCGTTATCAAACTGATATCTCGGATTTTCAAGATTTTGAAAATTTTGAAAATTATACATATCAAAATTCAAAACTTATATCTTCATCTTTCTTTCAAAAGGATTTTGACATTTCGAAAAAAACGAAAATATGTAATAGAAGATATGCATATGACTCACTCAAGCAAGTTTTAGTCATATATCTTCAAAAATGGCAGTTATACGCATTATAGCAAAAAGAAATTACAATTATGAATTTTTCAAATCCATTTTCAGTACCTACGTATTTGACGTCGTACACCAATATAAATAGCACCAGTAAAACGCCTTTTGGGCGAAGAACGAGCGAGCGAGATAGTGAGCCCTGCACGTGCGAAAGGGCGAGAGTGTACTTCCAACGGGCTTGTGCAAAGCACCCCTCTAACCGGTCGCTAGCGGTGTGCCAAATTTGAACGCAATCGGCCCAGCCGTTCCTGAGATCTGGAAGCGGCATCCTGCACGTGCGCACGTGCAAACGGGGTCCAAAATGACTTTTGCACGGCACCCTAATAACCGGTCCCCAACCGTGTACCAAATTTGAGCGCAATCGGCTCAGCCGTTCTCGAGATCTGGAAACGCCCCCTGCACGTGCGCACGTGCAGTAGCACCCTATCCGCAACACATGGGAATGTATTGCCTGGTGGGTGCCTACCTGTATGCCAAGTTTCAGCGAAATCGCCCAAGTAATTACCGAGTTACTGAAATGGGAACAAATTTGGCACCTCTTCTTTTTGCATTTTGCACGTGCAGCGGGGGTCACTCACATAGATCAAGAGTATCCGACCTTTGGTAGAAGGGATGCAGCTACTCTATAAAAAAAAATTACCGCAAGACAATCGCCCCAGCCGCTGCTGAGATATGGGCCTCTCAAAATCACTACTTTTGCAAAACTTCTTGAACACCCTTGACTTTTCACCACGACGGTCACTGAGATGTATCAAAAGTAGTCAATTACGGGGTAGAAGGAATGGGGCTATCCAGCAAAAAAGACCGCAGGCCAATCGGTCCAGCGGTTGCTGAGATATAAGCCTCTCAAAAGCGTTACAGGCCGGGCCGGGCCGGGCCGGGCCGGGCCACTCATACTGAGATTTTTACGTTATAGGTATTGAAAAGACTTCGCTTCGCTCGCTGCGCTCGCTCGCTCGTAACCATCGTGTTTCTGAGCTCAAACTGCATGCGATAGACCTCTCTTTTGTTGGAACTTTAAAATTTGACCTTTTCGACCTAAAAGTGGCTTGACCTATGCTAAAGTAAACTCAAAATGACCTCAAATGACATAAATGACATTGAAATTGAACTCTATGGCCTATGAAAATGTACCACAAAACATGTGTCAAATAACCGATCCATGATATAAGATTTCCGTGACCTGTGATGACTTGACCCTGACCTGAGAATTAACCTTCGCCCCAGTGGGGGGGGGGGCATATGTTACCACCCTGTCGCGTTTTTTGCGTGTGAATAAAGGGGTAGCTTTTGGTACATCGATTTTGGACAAGGTGTAAAATTCTTGACCCCAGGTCATGTCAGGTCAGGTCACCAGGTCAAGCTTACTGACCAAGCCTAAAAAAGTTTGCAATCATGTCCAGCCTGCAGTGTTTGTTAGAAAGGTTTTAAACTTGGTGGATTGCATGCTGTTATGGGCGCCTACAATTTGTATATCTCGGATTTTTTTTTATATCCGTGACCTAAGGTCAGGTCAGTGGCGTGACCTTTCCATTACAAGTCAATGGAGAAAAATGAAAATGCCTCTAGATTGGTGTGTACGCATTGGAACAGTCCAAATATTTTAGAATCACAATGATTTAGTCCACTCGTGATGACCAAGGTGTCATTTTTGCTGATAGCCTCTAGACAGGTCATCCGAGGTCACTTGAGGCTACAAACAGTTTTTTTGCCAATAACTCGCGATTGGAAAGAGATAGAACGCTGGGAATGGTCTCATTGTGTTTGTCTTGTTGAGACGCATCGACTGATATGCAACATGACCTTTTCCGGTAAGGTCATGACCTTAACCCGCGCCCAGATGGGGTCTGCCGAGCAACGCGGTCTGATGGGGGGGGGCCATTTTGGCCCCCCCCCCTAAGATCTCGAGAACCACGCAACATAGCGACAAGCGGTAAACGGTGTTGGATAGCCCCAACGGGGAACTACCTTGTGACCCAATTTCATTGACCTCGGTCAAACCGATGACGTCACAGGTCAGGTCAAAGGTCGAATTTTCACCGTTTACAGGCATTTCAAGAAATGCGTTGTAAAATCGTGTAAAATGCATTTCATTGAAAATCATCGATGGGGAAATGTTCTTCAAACACATATTTTGCTATTTGAGGTCACTGATACCAGGTCAGGTCACAGAGGTCAGGTCACTGGGGGGTCACAATATGAAAGTGTCATGTGATACATGTTTTATGGTCCATTTTACATGACAAATGCGATTATGTGGGTCAGACAGACTTAAGGGCCAGCTTAGGTCACGTTTTGGTCAAGGTCAGGTCAAGGTCAGGTCAAGGTCAGGTCAAATTAGGTCAAATTTCAAAGTTGATATTTTTGCATAAAATGGGTATCGATTCGATGCAGCTCGTCACGGGGAGTTCAATGGTGGTCTCCGTTTTGTGCTACCAGGTCTAGAATTGCTAAAAAATGAGTTCAAAAATTTGACGTCATCAATTTTTAACAGTTTTTTCGCTATAACTTGGCCAAAAAAAGAGGTATCGAGCTAAAATTTGGTATGTATATCGAAGAGCGCAGGGATTATCACATATTTTCCGGATTTTTCGAAATTCGAAAAATTTTTGGAAAATTTTTGAGTTTTTCTAAAAAAATCATTTTTTTTGATTTTTTGGGGTCAAAATCCCAAAATGTCGAAAATCCGAGATAGCAGTTTTGTAGCGCCGTCTTTTGTCTACACAACCACAAAAAGAACTTTAAAATTGCTTGTTAACTGTAGAATTGGTGAGCGTTTCAAGATGTCATGTTTTTTGCTCATTTTTACTCGAACATGACCTCAGTTTGACCTCAATAACTCCTGACCTGAGGTGACCTGTGACTTGAAATTTTGTGTGAAGGTGTCAAATTGATGCCCGGTAAGGTACCCAAAATTTGGCGGCGCTGCGCGCCGCCGTTTTCTCGCTATTTAAGAAAAACCACAGGGGGGGGGCCAAAATGCCCCCCCCCCCATCAGGGCGCGGGTTAACCTGAGGTCACATTTTCAAGTTGACCCTTCAAGGTCAAATTATAGTTCATTCGACACGTCTCGGCGAGGGGAACACGATTCTGGCAATAGAAATGTCGTGGCTTTTTGTAGTCGAAAGTTATTGTCGAAAAAACACTTTTCGTAAAAACAGCTATTTTTGGAGTTTTTGCCATCTAAAGGCTAAACCGTTGACCTGAAGTCAATATTGATAATGACCTTTTCAAAAGAAAAGCTCAAAAGGTATCGTTTGCTGTTCCATGCGTTTTTCTAGCTACCATAGTTCCTGAGATAGCGGCATGTTTTCTGAAAAATATAATGACAATAGGCAAATTTTGACCTTTGATGACCTCTGGTGACCCCAATATTGCTCTAAGGTGAAAAATGACCGACATACTTTCAAACGTACGCATTGAGAGCTATCGACTGCTTTTTACCGCGTCTTTCTAGCTTTCTTAGTTTTTGAGTTAGAGGTGGGTGGTAACATATGCCCCCCCCCCCCCCCCACTAGGGCGAAGTTGGCTGAGACCGCCACTGGGGCGCGGATTAAAGTAAAAGCTCGGTAACCTCAGGGTATCTAAAGCATGGCTGCTTACGAGTGTGTAGGTAAACCAAAAATGAGCCTGATCTGACTTGCAAGACAGCGGGAGCCCAAAATGTGAGCAAACCAAACAATGATGAAAGAAAGCGCGGTTTTAAGGCTCATGATTATATATATAAATGCAATGAAAACCCTAAGCCTCATGCTAATAATTGTATTCAAAATAGGGCCAAGAAAATGAGACAACTGTTTCGTGCATAGCACATCGTCAGGTCTTCTTGGCCCTATTTTGAATACAATTATTAGCATGAGGCTTAGGGTATTCATTGCATTTATATATATAAACCAAACAACGATAATTTTCTATTGGACCTGACCTGTAACGTCATCGGTGAACTTGATGTCCATGAAATTAGGTTTTGTTCGACAGTTTTTTCGGAGTTAGGAGGGGGGCTTTGAAAAGCCCCCCCCCCCCCCAGTAGGACGTGTTATACGCAGACCCCATTGGGGGGCGGGTTAATTCTACACGTATGTAAGTACTGACGAGAGGAAGACGCGGGTATCAAAAGCAATGTCGTACCATTCTTGAATCGAAGTTTTTTACTTTTTTTTGTAAAAACCGCTGTTTTAGTTTTTGGCCACTGGGGGCTAAGCTGTTGATCTAATGTCAAATATGAGAGCTTGTCTCGGAAAGAACGCTACTAAGAGCTATCGCTTACAGCGTGTCGCTACGTGGCCCAGGAGCCGAGTTAGACGGGGGAAGGGAATGTGCAGCATATTTACATGAGAAGGTAATAATCGGAATGGCGTATAGGTAGTAATAATATTTGGGCTGGTCCCGAAACCATCAGAAATTTGCGTGCTTACGTTGAGCGAAATTTTGTCTTGTTTACCGCTACTCGCTATTGCTAATTCGGTAATGGTAGGCACGGCGATACTCTTGATTTCTACTCTTGATTTCGGCAAACAGTTTTTAAAGGCCCCCGCATACGATGTGTATGCATGCGTCTCATTCATTCGGCTGTTACAAAAGCGATTTATGGCTCTCTTGGGCCTAAACAGTACTCATCACGCCCCCCCCCCCCCCCCCCGCAATCGCCGCAGCCCTGGTTGGTCTGCACATCCCCTCTGGCACATTGTCGGGAGCAGCCATTGCACACACAGTCAGCGAAAGGCACCGCACACGGCCGCGACGCGGGACCGAACGATAGTTGTTGCACAACACGACCTCGTCCGCGCGGCACAGTGCGATAGGCCGCGCGCTGTGATACCGGCGTCAGCAGGGCGCAGTTTGCATCAGCAGTGCAGGCAGCCGGCCGGCTCGGTCAGCGGGACTATCGGGGCTGCTGGGTAACCCGCCTCATCAGCGACCTACCGCCGGCTGCGCCTCGGCCGCTGGAGGCTGATTGCACGAGCCGCGCTGCCCAGACGGCCGCCACGCGCTCCGCTGTGCCTGTACCTACAGCGGCCGGCCCATTGTCTGCCGCGAAATGCGGCCTCCAAATAGCCGAGCTGTTCGGCAGACCTCTCTACTGCATGGACTAGGACGTGCTGGTGCTGTCGGATCCAAATAACATAGCCCTTTTCACGACGGACATCTGGTACGCATTTGGTGCAAATTCGGTGCAGATTTGGCGCAGATTTGGTCAAAATAGGTTATTGTGTTTCTTAAAAGGATCAGTTCGGGTTGCAGAGATGCTTATATACCACATTTATGAGACTGTAAAACATTATTTTCGATTAAAACACTGAACGCAATTCATGATACAAAGATGTGTGTTGTAAAAGAGATTTGGTGCAGATTTGGTCAAATTAGGTACATTCGCCATATAGCCCGTCGTGAAAATGGCTAAAGACCATCCATCTGTCTCGGATAGATGCTCTCTCTCTCCTCTCTCGCTCTCTCCCTCCCCCCCCTCTCTCTCTCTCTCTCTCTCTCTCTCTCTCTCTCTCTCTCTCTCTCTCTCTCGCACACATGACTGGGGTATAAATAATGACGCGATAAATAATGATCTGAGAGGGCCGTCACCGGTGCACAGATCGGCGAAGGTCGTGGCACCGGGAGCGGCGTGTAAAAGCACCCGAAGGTAGAACACGTCCCCGAGCCTGCGTGAAGACTCGCCACCCGGCCGATGCACAGTGGCCCTTTTTCAGAATTAGCACGCATTAATTCCCACATTACCTGAAAGCATGGGTGTCGATTTGTATACTTTTGGGGGTGCTGCAGCACCCCCAATGCTCAAAGGAGCACCCCCAATGGTTTTCCGGGCACCCCCAAATGTTCCAGTTAGCAACCCCAATCATTTTGTCCCTCAATAACTCCCACTAACTCTGTTTGAGGAAAATAATTCGTTCCGCAGTCTTTCACTACTAAAAATAAAACAATTACGCAATTTACAATGCATGAAATAAGATGTAAAGAAAAGAAAAGTTAGTCTTAAGAAGCAGGGCGAAAAAAAGACGTTCAGTTGCAAAGACACTGGTGTGGGCTCCAGAGACCGGCGACGGGCCCTCAGAGGCCGGCAAAGGCCATCAGAGGCCGGTGGTACCTTCAGAAACCCTGTGGGGTCGTCTTTAGAGACCGGCACGGACTCGGACGCCGATGGGGCCCTCAGAGTCGCCGGTGTGGGGCCTTCAAATGTCACCGGTGGGTGGCCGTCATGTGCACTTGTGGGGCCCTCAGAAGCGACGGTGTTGGGCCCTCAGAGCCGCCGATATAGGGCCTTAAGAGGCACTTTTGCGGGGCCCTCAGATATGGCAATGTATGGCCCTCCGAGGCGCCGGTGTAGGGGCTTCACAGTTGCCGGTGATGGCCCTCACAGGCGCCGTTGTGGGGGCTCTCAGAGACACTGGTTTAGGGCCATCACAGGCGCGCGTGTGGCCCTCAGAACTGCTGTTACGGAACGGACCCTTCATAGGCCGACAAGAAGATAGCAAGAGGTCACCGGTGCCTTCAGGAGCCTTGTGGGGTTCTCAGAGACCGGCATGGTGCTCTCAGACGCCGCTGGGACCCTCCGAGCCACCTGTGTGGGACCGTCAGGGTCGCTGGTACCTGACGAGGGCCCTCAGAACCGCCCATGTAGGGGTTTTAAAGGCATTGGTGTAGGGCCTCAGAGACGCCGGTGTGGCGCTCAGGGGCGTCGGTGAGGGCCCTCACAGTCGCCGTTGTAGGGGCCCTCAGAGAAATGGGTGTGGGGCCATTACAGGCGGGTGCGGAGCTCCTAGAGCTGGCGCCCTTACCCAGCCAGCAATTTGGTTCGGCGCAAGTCCGTTTTGCTCCGGCAACTGCGACATGCCAGACTTGGGCCGGTATAAACGGAACGCCGTCAAATCCGGGGTTTGGGTCGATACGACTCTATTCCGGCTAGCCAGTATTTGCTGTAGCGCTCCCGGGTTGGTATGGTTCCGGACCGCCAAGTCTGGCTCAAGTCAGGCTCCCTGCCATGGCTCAAGTCCGGCTCCCTACGACCGGTCCGGCTGCACCCCATAGCTGCTCTGGCTTACTGTGGCTGAAGTACGGTGGAGGTACGGCACGGCTGGTGTGGCATAAGTCCGGCTGTGATGCGGGCGAGCTCCGGGTTCGTGTGTCAGCTCCAGTAGAGCCCCAGACCTTGCCCGTACTTTAGCCGGAGCAAATGCCGGAGCTAGCCAGCGTAAAACCAGCTACGGCCAAGACCAAATTAGCTGGCTGGGAATAAGCCGGCTAAGACCCCCAGAGTCCGACATGTGGCCCTCCGAAGCCGGTAAGGGGCCCTCAGAGGCCGCCAAGGGGCCCTCAGAGACTGGCTTGGGGCCCTTATGGAGATCTTAGTGTTGGTACTTGTGGGCCCATGAGGTTTTTTTACGAGCCCCGTGGATCCTTCTTTGTCCAAATATGACCAACATTGACTCGTAGCGGCCAATGGCGCCTCAGGGCCCCTCAAGCCCGAATAACCCGAGGGGCCCGAACCTGATGGGGGGGGGGGGGCACGTGCCTCACGGCCCACCTGGCTACGCCACTGAGGAAAATCGTAAACCCGTAAATATCAAATGCGATCACCTGTCATTTTTCAGCGATCATTATTGGGATCGTCTGATTACCGCCAGAGCCTCGTAGCCACCGTTGCCTCCGCGCAATGTCCGCCCCTGCGGACCGCAGCGGCTGCTGCACCGGTGCTAATCGCCGTCATTGGTTTCTGTCACCTTATTACAGAGGTGTCGGGGCTGCTGCCATGCTGCCGGCAAATATACGACTTTTTTCGGAAAGATGTTAATGTAATAAGGTAGCCATGTACTAGGACGAGCAGAATGATTTTCAAGAAGAACGTTCTGCCCTTGGGAAATGTTAGTGGAAATCCCGGCATTATCAGTAACTTATGGGGATAACCAACCCTGCCTTGTACGGTCGTGCCCCATGGCAAAGCTGCAATTTTTCACCCGGTGCAGGGGTTGAGCACCCCCAACCATTTTGAAAAATCGACACCCCTGCCTGAAAGTGGTGCAAGACATCACCACGTGATCAAGGACGTATTCCCTGCCAATGCAAAGACAAGAAAAGAAACGAACTGCCCAAGGAGATTCGGCCCAACAGCGACAGGCCGCTCGGCCCAAGATTTGGCGCACGTTCGCACGGCTCGCCCGCCGGCCCAGGCCGCTCCGAACGCAAGTGTGGCGAGCCCGCCAGCCGACCGCGCTGCACTGACCGCCAGGACGCCCCAGGGCGTCACGTGACCGCATCTGCAGCTGTTGCCAGCCACCGTTAGTCGGCCCCGGCCGGGCAGCAACTAAGGTCAGCGCGACGCGAACAATACAAACACATAGGCGCTTTTGACGTTAGATCTTAAGCCGACCACGGGACTTGTGCGGCTTGGACATCAAACGCGACAAGAAATCGGACAGTTTTTCTTGAGCACAGCGTTATGCCTACATGACATTTCAATAAGCACATCTTATGGCAAAAGTCAAGCCACATTTAGGCGCCCACCAGGTGACACCAGCTTCGAGCCAGGTCAATGAGCTTAGTCGTATCGAGCAGGAGCCTCAGCCGCTCGCGGACTGAACTGGCTCACGTTCTCCACCGTAGAAGCAAAATGGCGCAAAATGGCGCGATGCCCTTTGGTGGACATGGTCAGAAGAGATCGGCGATTCGAACGATGTATAATACGACATGTTCCAGAGTGTGCTACTTAACATAAAGCTTCATATGTATGCCGCCATCTCCAGTTAATAATTGTCCTGTTATTGTGTCCACAATATTCGGCAAAAGTGGTCTATTTCAGTTTATATAATGAAAATTGTGGTTTCTAGGGCTTCTACGTAAACTCAGCTTCACAGCCATGCCACTAATTTTTAATATTTTCTCACCGAAAGCCTTACAAATTGATGTTCATATCACCCTACTTTTTAGGGTCCGCCGGTGGTGTCCGCGCGCCTCTCGACAAACTTCGATTTTGCGGTCAGTTTTACCAAAGATAATTATTTTTTAGGAGGTAAAAATGGCACCATCGGATAGTTTGGAATGTTTTGCACACGATTAGACTGCTTTTTACTCAAAAGAAGAGAAAAAATATTTTGAATTTATGCGTGCTAATTCTGAAAAAGGGCCACTGTGCGATGGTGGGCGCCGCCTGCATGTTGCGGCGCCGGTGCCACCGCTTCTGGCCGGCGTCCCAGCGGTACTTCAGGGGGAAGTCCGGGTAGAGCACCCGGAGCAAGGCCATCTACAGAAGGTACAGTCACTCCCCCGCCGACCAATCAGAGACAGATCCTGAGTGACGTCATCCCTGATGCTCGAAAGGGGTACTCCATTCCTTTGCAACGTACTTAAAAGTGACTAACTTCATTTGAAGATTATTGATGGCACTCTGCACATACCGCTCAGCCGTTGATATCAATGGAAAGCCCAACTAATTTTACAGCGACAAAAAAAGCAGCAATATCCTAAGAAATGGCCGGTTTTGAAGATATAGACGATTTAAAAACCCTCTGCAGCAGTAGGAAAGCAACGTAAAAACGCATCGAGCTTATATTTTTACTATGGATAAATCAATTTTCAGTAATTGTGTGTTATCCATGACAGATATATATAAAAAACGACAATATATTAATTGTGTATTTGAATATATTGTCGTTTTTTTATATTTTTCAGTAAGTTTTTAGATATGGTATTGATTTAAGTTACAACTTCATTGCAATATTTTCATTACTTGAAACTTTATTTCAAAATAATATTTTCAAAAATGGCATCTGTTGGCCAGTAGCTTGGGAGCGATTGTGGCGCACCGCGCCATTAATTGTCCTGAGGCCCCCTTATGATGTCATCAAAAGTGGAGTGACATGGGCCTGACCCGGAGGCCCTCGGGGTCCTCGCCGGCCGACGCCCGGTTGTAGGTCATCCAGGCAGTCAGCTGCGTGTGGCGCGGCTCCCCAGCCACTGCCTGCCGCTCCTCCCCAGGCTGGAAGAAGATCAGCTGATGGTCTTCGAGATGAGCCTGTAGCGCCAGCACCGCTGGTGACCGGTCGCTCATCTCGAAGCTGAACAGCCGCCAGCATGCTTCGATCGCACCAATGGAGCGGAGGTCTCGGAAGGCTGCCACCTCGTCCTGGCTGGCCTCGATCAGCTGATCTGCCCGGACCATTTGCCGGTCGGAGCCCTTGTAAATGTACAGGGTGGGGCAGCATAATCGGGAATAAATATCAAACGGGATTATTTGGTCATGAATTTAAAAATACAACTCCAAGCACTATTTTAGCAACATCCCATCAATTGGTCACCTTTTACCTATCTCTCATCCTATGTGACCGCCCTCGGCGTCGATGACCTTCTCAAGGCGGGTCCAAAAGCACGCGCATGCACGTGCAACCTCCTGCTTGTCCATGATCGCCATGATCGCCCATCAGCATCGTACCTTGCACTGAAGACCGTCTTTACTGATGATAAGTTGTTCATTAACCTTCTACCAAAAAACGCTCCATGTAAAGAATTTGGTCGGATTTAAATCGGCGGAGTTGAAGGACCAGAAGTTTTTGGTTCATCTCAGGTGGAGGTGCCCTACACAATAACATGTCGTCCTCACTGCAGTACCAGCACGGACAGAGTCCTCGTAAGACGTGATCTGGACCGTCAGTGATCCTCTGTTCCGACGGCTCCACATGAGTCTGCCACAGTGCGGATGTATTTACCAGAGGTGCTCATTTTATCTGGGCTCGATGAAGTAGGGTGCACCACGTGCACCTCCCTTGAAGACCACCCATAGGTCCATCACCCCAACAGGATGTTTACTTTGCATGACCGCTGGAATATTCTCGATACAATCCCCTATATGGCTTGCCATTCTTTTTTGTCGTATTCCAGTCGGTGGTGAGATTTTTGGTCGCTGAAGTTTTGAACATTGTTTCTTTTTAATATGCTCAAGAGCGTCTTCCTTATATTCAAGTGAGTCATCTGTATGTCCTCTGCTAAGAGTTATTTTACGACGATTACGTTAACCTTTTGTCCTAAGTATTCCCACACAATCCTTATTGTCCGTGATAACACGTTGACCTGTCCAGCAACCTTTAGGGGAGAGTGGGGCAATGGCGACACCATAAGCATTTTGCTCAATAGCTTAGCTATTTGAAGCTATTTTATGGTGATTTTGACTGTGGTTATAGCCAAAGGAATAGGCTTTCAGATAGCACCCAGTTTTAGTATCTCAGATCACTGATGACAGATTCAGAGCCTACGCGAAAATGTGGTGAAAAATGGAGGTGCAAAAAAGCGAGGGGTAATGCCGGCCACTAAGTGCAATAGCACAAAAAGTCAAAATATCGTCACTGGTAATCATCCTTAAACCGTTCTTTCGATGGAAATTTAAGTGAGAATTAAGAAACGACAACTGTATTCAGCAGTTAACAGTACACTGCACTGCAACACAACACTGCACTCGCTGCAACACAACAGCGCGGCGCCAACAGAGCAGCAAACTAACACAACCGTAAACACAGCAAGCAAACTAACACAGCTGTAAACACAGCAACCCGAAACGTTGAGCTTTAACGACAGAAGTCGCAAACAAAACCGCGTGGAGTCATTCCGGACACGTGTCCGGTATTACCCCGAGGTCAGCTTTATTTTAAGAAAGCAGGCAGCAGTCAAAGGCATTGCGCCGCAAACGCCTCACATCCAGCAGTCGCCTAAAAAAGGCTTAATTGAAGGTCATTGCAAAGCAGCACTTCTGAAAATGCGTTAACACATTTCACAGTCAGCAAATAGATGCAACAAAAATTAAAAATCAGATACGAAAAACACATTTAACGCTATAAAAATGAAAATAATGGAGCTACCGTGACAAACTTGCACCACGTGCTAGAATGGCGCTCAACTGAAATGTAAACAACATCAACTGATTAGTGATGGACAAAGTACTCACTAGAGATGGGTGGCCGGCATTACCCACCGTCCGCCATTGCCCCACTCTCCCCTACGTGGAATTGCAGGGGTTTCAACAAAATGTTCTTGTTTTACTCGTTTAACATTAGTGTCTATGGGCGCGCGCAAAGCACTTGGAGCACCGTCGAACTATTTTGCTGCTCTTTTCCAGGAGGTTGCATGCTCATGGATGTAGTCATGTTAGATGATGCACAACTTTTGGGCGTTTCATTGCCATGCTATAATTTATCAAAATAATGTCATGCCTACTCATGATTAGAGCCCAAAAAGCATTCCCGATTATGCTGCCCCACCCTGTACATAAAAATGTACTTAAAGGGACCCTCCCACCTTAACATTAGATTTGAGTTGAGATAGCCAAAATGGGGTCCCTGGCTCACAATGACCGGTTTCGGCACTCACAACATCGAGAAATGCCTTAAATCGGAAATATTGAATTTCAAAATTGCAGCATTTTGATTCAGAGGGGCTAATGCTTAGGAATACCCCTCTGAATGTGTGACGTCAGCGCAGATATCTAACGATTTTTAAATGTTTGACTAAAACGTTTTGTAGCACGCGGTGGTATATGCTATTTGCGCGCAACATCTGCCGCAAACGCCGCAATTCTAAAATAAAGTCGCTAGAAACAGCGGAGATCCCAAAAAAGTAAACAAAAGTAAAAGTCTAATATCTTGAAAACCGGTGAATATTTTTCGGTGAAATTTGGTAGATATTCGTTTTCGCTCTTTCTGAACCGAGCGACATCACTTCCATGCCAATTCATAAACTTTTTTGAAGGTGGGAGGGTCCCTTTAACTCCGTCCACAGAGGAGCACACCTCCACGTTGATGTGACACTCGTAGCGAAGGCTGAGCAGCGGATTGTAGGGCACGGCCCACTGGTTCGTCACCAGCCTCCCATTGTGCTCCGCCTGCTGGCCGCCGTCCTCGGGGGCCGCGCCTCCGGTACTAGTTAGTGGTACGGTCGGTCCAAAGCGACAGACCCGTCATCCAGTTAGGTATTTGTAAAAACAGAACCGAGTAGATACGTGCAACTCGCGTGCCACAGGAGCAATGCGGTCTAGTCTGGCCTTGAATCGCTCCACTGATATTCAGAGATGTTTTGCGCTAGTACGTTAGTACTTAGTATGATAGAAGGTACGTAAACCTACATGGAACAGTGTATATTGCGGGTCAGCCTTACAAACAGTGTCTGATCTCTGCGGTCGGATACTGAAACAGCACGAGACATCGTCTGCGTTGCATCATATGTCCCAACATGCAAAACCGTCGCCCAATTCCTTTTAACCGAGTAGAGAAGAAGTTAGCTTTTTAAGTGTAGTGCTGGCTTGGCTACGCTAACTCAAGATTATTATGGATACCACTAATTTAACAGTTGGTCCATTTTCGACTAGGGGAGAGCGGGGCACTTTCGTGCATGGGGCACATACGCTTCCGGCAGTTTATGGAAACACGACATAGGCGGCGGAACGGGGAGGGCACCGGGGCACCGTGCCCCCTTTGATTTTGTCATTTTAACATTGGCCCTAAGATTGGTACCAAAAGTCGGCAGTGTCCCCCCTTAATTGAAGGTGTTCCGCCGCCACTGAAACACGAGTGGCTGCCGAAGCTAAAGGTAAATTATAAAAAACATGGCTATCATTGCCGCCCTCCCCCCCCCCCCCCCCCGTTCACTGTACAAGACAACACTGTACCTGCTATACTGCTTGATAAAAACCCTAGGTTGTATTATTCGTGCGTTTTTTCAAGCTTTTTTCATAGCATTCATTTTCGTGATCCTGACTCGGAAATGCGGTTCAGCTTTTCAAAATTCGCGGGTAAGAACCTCACCCTATTCACGGATGACGGAACTGTTGCAAGCTTGTTTGTTAAAAAAGTGTCATTTTTCAACAGCAAAAAAAAAATGGAATGTATTACAAAAAACGTCGTGGGGCAGGTTCGTGTACGCAATGCCTAGGGGCACATTCGTGTTTGTTTTTTGTTGTTGTTTTTTTTTTTTGCAATTTATGACTGTCGAGTGCCCCATACCTGGGGCAGTTTCGTGCAAACATTCAAACGGCGTTCGATAGCTCCACCCGGGAACTACCATGTGTCATGTGACCAAATTTCACTGACCTAGGTCAAACCGATAACGTCACAGGTCAGGTCAAACGTCAGATTTTCACCGTTCACAGACAGTAAAATGCATTTCATTGAAAATCATCGATGGGGAAATGTTCTTCAAACACATATTTTGCTATTTGAGGTCACTGATACCAGGTCAGGTCACAGAGGTCAGGTCACTGGGGGGTCACAATATGAAAGTGTCGTGTGATGCATGTTTTATGGTCCATTTTACATGACAAATGCGATTATGTGGGTCAGGCAGCCTTTGGGGCCAGCTTAAGTCACGTTTTGGTCAAGGTCAGGTCAAGGTCAGGTCAAGGTCAGGTCAAATTAGGTAAAATTTCAAAGTTAATATTTTTGCATAAAATTGGTATCGAATCGATGCAGCTTGTCACGGGGAGTTCAATGGTGGTCTTTGTTTCGCCGTACGTGGTCTAGAATCGCTAAAAATTGAGTTAAAAAATTTGACGTCATCATTTTTAAACAGTTTTTTCGCTATACCTTGGCCAAAAAGCAAGATATTGATCTGAAATTTGGTATGTACATAGAAGAGCGCAGGGACTATCACATATGTTCCGGTTTTTTCGAAATTCGGAAAAGTTTTGGATTTTTTTTAGTTTTTCTAAAAAAAATCATTTTTTTTTAAATTTTTAGGGGTCAAAAACCCAAAATTTTGAAAATCCGAGATAGCAGTTTTGTAGCACCGCTTTTTGTCTACTAGACCATATAAAGAACTTTGAAATTGCTTGATAATTGTAGGTTTGGTGAGCGTTTCAAGATTGCATGTTTTTTGCTCATTTTTGCTCGAACATGACCTCAGTTTGACCTCAATAACTCCTGACCTAAGATGACCTAAGTCTTGAAATTTGGTGTGAAGGTGTCAAATTGATGCCCGGGAAGGTACTGAAAATTTGGCGGCGCTGCGCGCCGCCGTTTTCTTGCTATTCAGGAAAAACCACAGGGGGGGGGCCAAAATGCCCCCCCAACGGGGCGAGGGATAAGTATACACACAGACACACAGACATTCAAACACATATCAGTGACCTTGACCTAAAATGACCTGAAATGACCTCAGCAGCAAAAACCTGGTCGGATAGTGTAACAAAGAGGTTCTAGCTGGCTTGGCACCACAATTCGGCATCGTCATCGGTGAATGATGGGCAGCGCACTTAATATCCAACGGTGACACAAAACAGCAACATTTTTAGTTTGACCTGACCTGGAAGGACAATGACTGACCTGAGGAGGCAAAACTGGGTATCATTGGATTCTTCTCTTCCCAAGGAATCTTTTTGGTCTTACCACGAAGCTCTATCTCCAACCGGGATGAAATGGCGCGGGGGTGGCACCCTCCCCCCTATGTGCGTTCGTTCTAGGATGGGAAAATGGCATGTGCGGGCGAGGGTAAGATTCACAACAACAAAAATCCATGATAGCAGTGTCGACGGTGTCTGTACGGGTGGTGTGCGCTGGAGCCCGGACGGTGTCTGTACGGGTGGTGTGCGCTGGAGCCCGGACGGTGTTTGTAGTCTGCAGTGTAACGGGACGTCTCCGGCGCAGCGTGACGTCATCGACTGCAGACCGGTCCGTGTGTCCGTCCGCCGGTCGGTGACGTCACCGCTCACCGTGACGTCACACCGGGACGTCCGCGGCCGGGAGGTGACTGAGCCGTGACATTTCACGTTAAATTTCCGTGCAAAGAACGCACCCTGAGAAAAAGCGGCGGCCGCCAGGGAATCCGACCGCCGCCGCTGCACGTCATTTCCGCGGGCGGTGTGCGTGCGAATAAAGCTGCCGGCCGGCGGCCCTAGGGGTCAATAGGTGCCGAACCGCGACTGGAGAGGCGCTTCGAGGGTGAGCTGTTCAGCACCACTAATCAGTGATCGAGGAGCGAGTCAGACGAGTGATCTCAGATCCAGCAGCCAGTGAGAGATTGAGAAGTGCATCGGCTTGTGATTGACAGCAGCAATCAGCGAAAGGTTTCATCATGGTGGCCAGTGACCAGGTGAGGCAGGCGTCATCGTCAGTGAGAATCAGCTGCAGCTGTGGCAGCGAGCGAGTTTGTCCGTTCGCATCCGAAGCAGGTGCCGTCGCCGGCGTCCCGGCCGGCGCGGCGGGCGGCATCCCAACCTCGGCCACAGTGCCCCCAGTCGCCATCGGGCACGTGGATATGCTTTTACTTGGTCTCCCAGGCCCTCCCCCCCCCCCCACACACACACACATACACCAGGTCCACGTTAAACGCAGCGGAGCGTGGACGGAACTTTCGAGCTCCTTTAGCGATTGCAGCGGCCGTCGGCGCCTAATCTAGCGTATATCCGCCTGGCGGTTCTGTCCCGCGATAGGTAAGGTATTATGCTTATCGCACATATTTTACCAACGGCTTGCAAGGGATCACTCTCCAGTGATAAAAAGGACAATGACATGACACAAACAAATGCAGTTAATGCTTCTAAACACCCATGAATCTCACAGAAGTGTTGTCGACTACGTCACACGTGCCACTGACCAAGGTCAAACAGCACCACTTACAACTATCGATCTAAGTCAAATGTTCGATAGTGTAAGCCACCCAGCGCTCCTAAACAAATTAGAGTGGTATGGTATCACCTCCTACTGGTTCGCAAGCTACCTGACGAACCCAGGGCAGACAGGATCAAAATTGCTGCCATTACTGCACGGTGTACCCCAAGGGTCACTAGTCCGTCCAATCCTCTTCCTCATATTTATCAATGAAAATAATCTCCCCGACTTTCCTGCTCACGGTGGAATTACATCATACGCTGATGACACTCAGTCATTAGATTCTGCGGGACTGTGGGCAACGAAGGTCAAGCAAAACTTAAAACTCGGCTTGCAAAGAAAATGCAGTGTCTTCAAGACTGGTCCGTCCAAAACGGACTCAAAATGATCCCCGACAAAAACTGAACTAACGTTAGTTGGTGCCAATTGCCAAAGCTTCAATCGGAAAAGTAAATGGCTTCTCCATCACCGTTTCGGGAAGTGACATTTCCCCTTGGCCCTTAACCATCGCAAGCCTTTTTCATAACAAGGACGGCCGGGGGCTACGATCCCCCTGGCGATGGGCACCTATTGGACTTAGAAACACTGAATTTACAGGGTACGGATGGGCCCATATAAAATATCTCTCTTGTGCTAATTTTTTTACTCTAGCTCATCATTAAGGGGGGTTTTAGGGGTTTAAAGGTAAAAATATTGCTAAAGCTCGTCACAAGTTTTTTGCCTATAACTTTTGATCTAATAAAGACAGAGCAAGAATAAAAGCATCAGTGAACTCAGCACGTCAACCGCTCATCGAATGGTATACTCGTACCTTGTTACCAATTAAACCCTCACCCGTATAGGAGGGGAGGGGGGTCGAACGGCCCCCCACCCCGGCCCTCGGTTTTTCGCGAATAGCTCGCGTAATAGGGGAAGTTGGGGCAATGCCGGAGTTGGGGCAAAGCCAAAATTCGAGATATTTCGAAAACCGTACGACATGGATGCCACCTGTCAGTGATGCTCTGAAGCTTAAGTGACTACCAATTATCGCATGTTTGTTACCAGTCGTCATTCGGAATACTTCGGCTGTGAGGGCGCCAAGAGCGTTTTCAAGGTACGTTTCCTTTGTACTACATGCGTCTTCGAAGCTGCATTTCCTACTCATTATGCTACCGTTTGTCTGGCCAATTCAGTCAAGTAATCTTCAGCACGTCTTTGCATAAGTGTGCTGCCTATTTGAAATTTATACAGCACGTTGAAAAGTTATGGGCCTGCAAATGAAAGTATGGCTGGCTGGGGTAATGCCGAAAACGTGCAATTACGCGCGTTAAAGCACGCTACGTGAACTTTACCGCTGTAGAATTAGCAACGCGTATTTTTAGTCACACAAATTACACTTTTAACCGACACAACGGCCTGTTACCATAAGGAATGATTTACCTGCCCTTTTCTTACTATATCACACAATTATAACTTCCAGTGTGCACCAAGCGTCCTTAAGCTCTTAAAACGCGTGTCAGCTTTGACGAATTCTGGACAAAATTTGAGATAAAATAGCAAAACATCAATTTCGGCATTCCCGTAGATCATTTCTCCCATTTTCGGCTTTCCCCGCAGTCCGGGGCAACGCCGAAAAAGTCACTTCTTTGATATTTTTAGTTTGTGCGCTTAACGGTATGCGAATTCATCAAATGCGCCTGGTATGTTTGAAAGGCAAAAGACTGGCCTCTCGAATGACGCCAACAAGAATAGCTTATGTTGTCTACCTTGCGTGCTACGGGCGTCAGAAAAAAAGTATTCGGCGTTCCCCCAACTTCCCCTAAGGAGCCGATCGCGACGAAACTTTCAGTACGCTCGAGAGTTGATCAATTTTACACCTACCCTGAAAGTTTCATGACCCTGACCCAAATGATCTTTGATCTGTGGCCTATTTCTCGAGATCATGTTTGGCCCGAATCGCAATTCGTCGTATGTCGGCTCGCATTAGCCGCGCGTTGTGCAGTCTTTTCGTGGTTTCAAGCGTTCAAACATATGATGTTGGTCCCATGCATTAGGGTAGGTGTCAAAGTCACCTGAAGGTCTGGTCAGGTCATAGACCTTTGATGACCTCAGTTTACTTTTTTGAGTTTTATACTCGGAAACTCGTTTTAGGCTAGTTTTAGTTTTAGTTTTTTAGTTTTAGTTTTTGGAGCTGAATTCGAATTTAGCAACTGATTGAACATTTACAGAGTAGATCTGATGCCTTCGTAACATGTTACGAAGCTTCCAGAGGCGGTAGACACTTCTACCCGGCAGGACCCCTACTGGTTGACCTGACCTGACTTGACCTGACCTGGTGTAATTGCATGAAGACATCATCTATGATCATACAGGGTGTCCCATAAGTTCGTTCTCACCTAAATTTTACGTTTTTAGGCTCTCTTGCTTAAAGACACGCTGAAATTGCTTCGTTACTGAGCTTACGTGGTTGCCATGGCTGGTAGAAATATGCTCATTGCTCCACAGTAACTAATTTCTGTAGACAAAATAGTTTTTGCTAGAGAGCCCGTTTCCTACACAGACGGCTAACGCCGCAACATAGAGGTCTCCAATACGGGTACGTCTCGGTATTTAGTCAGCACGTGACCATTCGCGACGATTGAGGGTGATTGAGGCCTACCAGTCTGTAGACAATGTCCATCGCTAACTGGACGCACAGTCAGCAAGTGACACCGATGATTTGTCGGGAGTCAATCATTGCAAGTTTATCCTATTTTTTGTCAGCTCTCAGGAGTGAGCCATGTGGCCAAAACTGCGTGGCGCCAAAGTGGCCATCAAAAAGGTCAAAGGGTTAGAAAGTTGGTAAGCAGACTTTTCAGGATGGATTACCAGCTGTCTAAAATTGTTCTTACGGGGTACATAACTCAAGGTGACTTAAGCTTTGCTTACCGGAGGGCTCAAAACAGTCAAAAACGTCTTAAAATGGCCAAACATGAGTTTCGTTATGCCTGAGGCTAAAAAAAAAAAACTAAAGGGCTGAGGACATCAACCAGGTCATCTGGACTAACTAGTCCACGTTCGAGATGAAACACCCGTCCAAACCCGAAAACAACCCCATAAGGGCGAAGGAGGAGGCCTCCGTTTCGTCCCGTTATGTTCCTATGCGAAAGGCCAAGATCACGGTATTGTAGGGTTATAGGCGTCCAGACGCTGACCAGGTTGCGATTGGTGTCCCAGAAACAGCTTTGGGAAGCATAATGCTTTTCCAAGAAAATCTAGGAGGAGTTTCAGCCCTCAAGCTGAACTCGAACCGCGAGTATGAACACATTTATAGAGGAGAAAATGGCATCCGAGAGGTCGTAGGCCCATCTTCAGGCAAGACAGTGCATCAGTGCACAGGCCAAGCAAAGCTTAAAAGCGGTGGAAGGAGACTGTGACAGGCGTTTGTGGCAAGACCACATGCCAGGCACCTCATCGGATCAAAATTTCATAAAAAAATTGTTGGTTATGCTGAAATTTAGGCTCGTCGAAGCGTAGCGCTGTTCCAGCCTCGAGGAGCTCACGGCGCATGTCAAGTCAGTCTGGTTTAACTTTAAGCCTGCTATGCAGCCAAACATGCCGGTTGGCATGCCGCAGCATGTGTTCATGTGTTTGCCTATTAAATGGGGAGCACATTGAGGGGTCATAAATATATCAAAACGCAAAGTACTCTGTTCAACATGCAAATAAAATGTGAGAACGAACTTATGGGACACCCTGTAAATAACATGATATTCGTGATCAGCATCCCGAAAAACCCCATAGCAGCCACACTATAAGACGTTCTAGCAGGTCCCGCTTTTCCCGACTTTTGGGTCATTTACCTGACCACTAAAAATCAAGTGGTTTTAAATTAATTAATTAAACTCAAAGGTTCATGAGCTCATCAAAATTGAGCATGTCACATGTCATTCGATTCGGCTGATCACAGGGGACACAATGACACCATTTTTGAAGTGATGTAATCTGAGGTGTTACAACACAAACACGTTAAAATTGAACATATTTTAAATTTTGAGCCATTCAGCCAAATTTTCTCAGAATTTTTCGTGACCTCTATCCCGCGCCCCGATGGGCTATTCAGCCATACGCGCCCTTCTGGGGAGGCAGACTCTGCCACCCCCCCCCCCCTGCCTAACTTCCGAATCGATGGTCTTGGAAAGACGGGGAAAACGGCAATCGAAAGCTCTCAACAAGGCGGATCTTAAGAGCCGATTTGTTTTTTGCTTTAGTAGGTCAGAGGTCAGGTCAAGGTCAAGTCAAGGGTACAAAATGCAAGCTTCTACATTATTATCGGCCTTGCACCGTAGTTGCCGAAGAATGGACTGAGACTGATAGTCCAAAACGTCTCTTTAGACTACCAAGACAATATTCGTTGCATACAATAGCATGCAAAGGTCAAGGTCAAGGTCCGGTCAGGTCAGGTCACCAAAAACGAAATATAGAAAAGGGCATGTGCGACACATGTTTCATATGTCATTTTATTCATAGAATTCAATAGACACACTCAATAAGTGATATGGACCACATCTGGATGAATTTCAGGTCGAGGCCAGGTCAAGGTCAGGTCAAGTGAGGTCAATTTTCTAAGTAAAAGGTGTCTCTCTGATGCAGTTTTTCACGGTGAATTTAATGGTGCTATTTTTGTTTACGAACGAGGTCTAGAAGTTCCAAAAAAAATCATTTTTAAAAATTGTTGTGTGTCGTGACGTCATGAAAATTGGACAACCGTTGGCGGAACTTCACCTTCCGCGCGTGAGGCTTACATCCAGACAGGCCACAGCGACAGTTCCGCTACCGTGCCGCCACTGTCCGTCCACTGTCCGTGACAGTCCGCCACTGGAAGCGCCGAGACTGTCCGTGATGCCTTTCCCGTGTCCCACGCTTTTCCCACTTATCTCGCGCCGAGACCTGTACCATGCATTATACGAGTACTGTCCTGCACTGTCTCACATTGTTTGTGTGCTGGGTGTAAACTGGGTGCAGAATACCCACCATTTGGACCCTTCCTAATGCATTAACTTGAACTTGAATTGCCTCCCCCTAAAGTGTCAGACGCGGTACCATCGTCCTACGTTGAGTGTGTTCGGCACCCGGAAAATGTTGTCCCTCGGTTTTCGCCGTCGGAAAATTATTTACGATAAAATACGTGCAGTATGTCCAGTTTTAGGGAGCATTGTTTGCTGGATACTTTTTTTTCGCAAAACAAACGTTCGCCACCTCGGTGTATTTCGTCTCATGCGTCATCAATGACAACTGATGCCATATTGATCATTGATGTACCTAGGCAGGGCTCTAAGGCGTCATGGAAAAGGTTTATTGAATTTGGGTAGGTACTGGTAAATACTGGTAAGTTGGGTACCAGTATTTTTTATTTACATTCCTACCAGCGAAGTTGTGGGGGCGTGTGGTCCGATGCGCCCACACGGAGTACGAATTCCGACGCACACACTCGTACCTACCAGTTGCACGTCGCGTCTTGGCTACCAGCTGACGACAAAGGAATGATGTCCCTGCGACCCTGCTCTGAGGATCCTTTCCAGTGGTGGAAAACATCTGCGATAACTTTCCATCCTCCCGATACCAAAGTTGATTCCCAATCATTGTCGGTGACCCCAGAAAATAATTCACCATTTTCCGGAGGCCGAACACACGCTTGGTAAAGTTGTACTAGCCGCATTCTGTTCGGTTAGGGTAGCAGCTGTGGTGGGCCGACGTGTTGATACGGGGGATCCTGAACTCCACCGACAAGTGGCACCTGTCACGGTCGCCTCTCGCACCTGTGAGAGCGCACCCAGGCGAGAGGTCGTCCCTTGCTGACGGCATAGGTACGCCAAACGCGGCGGCACCGCCCGGCTAACCGAGTGAAAAACAATGACCATCAGGATTCGCCCATGCCCATGAGCAGCTGAGCTGCGCGTTGCTCTTCACTACCCGGGGTGTGACTGCGTGTGACTGTCCGTGTGTCCAGTGACTGGTCTGACAGAGACGGACGGTGTGTGTGTGCTGACGGTGGTGCCCGCTGGTGCTGCAGGTGGTGCCGCTCAGTATCGAGATGGCCGCCTACGACAACCCGGCGCTGCAGCCGGACGGCGCCGCCAACGGACTCGCCACAGTCGATCTGGGAGGGCCTGCGGACGAGTTCCAGGTAGGCACATCACCGTCACCACACGCTAGTAACATCCCATCGTGCTCCAGTTTGCGGTCATAGATTGAGAAACGGTATTGCATGCATTATTGCCTTGCACACCTTGGTTGGAGTGCAGTGTTGTTGTCGGCTCCGGTGGCCGCCGGTGCAGTGTTGTTGTCGGCTCCGGTGGCCGCTGGTGCAGTGTTGTTGTCGGTTCCGGTGGCCGCTGGTGCAGTGTTGTTGTCGGCTCCGGTGGCCGCTGGTGCAGTGTTGTTGTCGGCTCCGGTGGCCGCTGGTGCAGTGTTGTTGTCGGCTCCGGTGGCCGCTGGTGCAGTGTTGTTGTCGGCTCCGGTGGCCGCTGGTGCAGTGCTGTTGTCGGCTCCGGTGGCCGCTGGGATCAGGCAGTTTCCGTGAGTGGGAGGCCGCCGTGCCGCTCCCAGACCGTGTCACTGCAGTCGCCGCCGGTCGCTGACGGTCGCCGCCCTGCCAGCAGAGTGACCCGGCCAAGCTGCGCTACCTGGCGGACCCGGAGGCCGGCCGAGTGCCCCCGGAGGCCGGCCGAGTGCCGCCGGACGGCCAGGACGCTGTCCCGGAGCACGACGAGCCGGCCGCGGACGGCTGCCTGACGCGCGCCGTGGTGAGCTCGCGCGCCGCGCTGGTCGGCCTCTACCGACGGCACACGCGCTCCTTCTGGATCGCCGTCAAGACGCTGCTGTTCCTGGCCTACAACGCCTACTTGATCGGCGCCATCGTGAACACCGTACAGCGCGGCGAACCCATCGACTACTGCGACGGCGTGGGCTTCCTCATCATCATCACGGTGCTGGCGTACGCCGGCGCGCTCTACTACTACGCCCTGAAGCCGTGCTGCGGCGAGGCGGTCCACACAGGCGTGCTGCAGCCGGCCAGCACGATGGGCGCCGCACTGTGGTCCCACAGGTACGTTCTGCCAGACCTGCGGACACACTCGTGGCCACGGGAAGCAACTTTTCACACACCTACGAGTATATAAAACGATACGGCTTCCTTTTGTATTTAGTTGTGTCCAGAAGGCGTGAACAAATTGTTTTCAGAATGTGTCAAGCTCAAATGAAAGTAAGTCTTTTGAAGTCATCCTTATCATATTGTTCTCATTATGATTATGCGCTTAACATTAATTTTATTGTTGTTAATTTGATTTTAAGAACCTTAACTCACAACAGAGAACATACCGATATATACATATATATATATATATATATATATATATATATATATATATATATATATATATATATATATATATATATATATATATATATATATATATATATATATATATATATATATATATATAAAGCAGTTTCAATGAGCTACATTTTTCGTAACGGCCTGGGCCGACATTTGCTTCCAACAAACGTGTCCAAGGCCGCGCTCGGGCCGATCGGCTTCCTTTCGCACTCCACTGGTAATCCGGCGCGTCGCGCTATCGAGGACGCGCCGGCTGCCGGCCGGACTTCCGGTCGGCCTGCCCCGCTCCGGCGGGAGCAGCGGCCCCAGACCGGAGCTCCGGAGCTGACGCCTGTCCTGGGCGGTTCCAGGGCTGTCCGGTACCTCAGCGCTCTGCTGGTCGCAGGCGGCATCCTCGTCTACCTGATACTGGACACGGTGGGCGAGCGGGCGCGCCTGGTCTCGGCGCTGGGCGCCGTGGTGTTCGTACTGCTCTGCTGGCTCTGCTCCCACCATCCCGGCAAGGTATGTAGGTGCCACCGAACGGGCGCCCGTCTCGGACCGACCGGGTGGCCCAAGGCACGCGCCATGAACGCCAGCGAGGCGCTCTCTGATTGTGCCACATCTAATCGTGCAGTGTTTGTAATCCTAGGAGTCGAGACATCGCAGCGCTAAGCCACATCAATCGACCTTTGCCAGCGCATGTCGATGGCGCCTGTTTGTGTTTCTGGCTGAGCTGCTGACGTTTACTCTGATTATACGGGACCGGATACGGGACGTGCTGACGGCCGTCACTGCGGCGTTTCAGGTCGTCTGGCGACACGTTCTGTGGGGTCTGGGCCTGCAGCTGTGCTTCGGCCTGCTCATCCTCCGCTGGGAGGTCGGCCAGCAGGTGTTCCAGTGCATCGGCGACAAGGTCAACACCTTCCTCTCCTACACCGACGAGGGCAGCAAGTTCGTCTTCGGCTTTCTAGTCGACAATCCCGACCCCGACATCTACGTCTTCGCCTTCCAGGTGATTATGCGCTACTTAATGAGTTGAGTGAGCTAGAAGAAGGATTTATCAGCCAAGTGTTTTTATATAGTGTATTTACTGTTGCACATTTTTATATTCTTTCGTCCTGATTACTGTGAGAAATTCTGATGTTCTGCAATAATGCTTCAATTTGGTGTTCTTTACCCAATTAACTTCAGTTAACTTCATCATGAATCATCATCACACATCATCATCACACATCATCGCAGACACGAGTCAGCGACGGGCACGTGCCTGTTTGTCGCTTTGTCTGTGTCTGGACAGACGTGTCTGTGCCGTTACAGACGTGTCTGGACAGATGTGTCTGTGCCGTTCCAGACGTGTCTGTGTCTGGACAGCTGCATCTGCGCCGTTCCAGACGTGTCTGGACAGATGTGTCTGTGCCGTTCCAGACGTGTCTGTCTGGACAGATGTGTCTGTGACGTGCCAGACGTGTCTGGACAGACGTGTCTGTGACGTGCCAGACGTGTCTGTGTCTGGACAGATGTGTCTGTGCCGTTCCAGACGTGTCTGGACAGACGTGTCTGTGCCGTTACAGACGTGTCTGGACAGATGTGTCTGTGCCGTTCCAGACGTGTCTGTCTGGACAGACGTGTCTGTGACGTGCCAGACGTGTATGTCTGGACAGACGTGTCTGTGACGTGCCAGACGTGTCTGTGTCTGGACAGATGTGTCTGTGTCTGGACAGATGTGTCTGTCTGGACAGATGTGTCTGTCTGGACAGACGTGTCGGTCTGGACAGACAGGTCACTGTCACGTGTCTCTCTGATGCACTGAAGCATGTTATAGCTCTAACTCTAGTGCCCAAACTCTGCATCTGATCCTGGTACTCGCCATGCCGCAGGTGCTGCCGGTGATAGTGTTCTTCAGCTTCGCCATCCAGATTTTGTACTACTACGGCATCATGCAGCGGGTGATCGTGCAGATCGGCTGGCTGCTGCAGGTCACTGTCGGCACCACCGCCTGCGAGTCGCTCAACGCCGCCGCCAACATCTTCATCGGCCAGTCGGAGGCACCGCTGCTCATCAAGCCGTTCATCTCCAAGCTGACCATGTCCGAGCTGCACGCTATCATGACGGGCGGCTTCGCCACCATCGCCGGCTCGGTGCTGGCCGCCTACATCTCGTTCGGCGTGTCACCGTCGCACCTGCTCTCGGCCAGCGTCATGTCGGCGCCGGCCGCGCTCGCCGTCTCAAAGCTCGTCTACCCGGAGACTCGCCGCTCGCGCACCACCGTCGACGACATCAACGTGGAGAAGGGGGACGAGGTGAACGCCCTGGACGCCGCCTCCCGCGGCGCCATGTCCGTGGTGAAAATCTGCGGCTACATCGCAGCCTCGCTGATCGCCTTCATCGCCTTCATCGCGTTCGTGAACGGCGTGCTGGGCTGGCTGGGCGAGCTGGTCAGTTTCGAGGAGGCGGCCGGAGCGGCCCTCTCGTTCGAGTACATCGCCTCCAAGGTGTTCAAGCCGGTGGCCTGGCTGATGGGCGCCCCCTGGGAGGACTGCGACCAGCTCGGGGAGCTGATCGCGTTGAAGACGATCCTGAACGAGTTCGTGGCCTACTCGCGCCTCAAGGAGATGGTGGACGCCGGCGAGCTGTCGGCGCGCGGCACCGTCATCGCCACGTACGCGCTCTGCGGCTTCTCCAACCTGGGCGCCATGGGCATCCAGATCAGCGGCATCTCGGCGCTGGCGCCCGAGCGGCGCTCCGACCTGGCGCGGCTGGCCTTCAGCGCCATGCTGGCCGGAAATGTGGCCTGCTTCCTCACCGCCTGCATCGCCGGCGCCCTGGTCAGCGATCCGAGCGCGGTCGGCGCCGCGCTGGCCGGCTCGGCCGCCACCGCGCTGGCCGAAAACGCCACCGCGCTGGCCGAGAACGCCACCGCGCTGGCCGCGAACGCCACCGCGCTGGCCGCGAACGCCACCGCGCTGGCCGAGTCGGTCGTCACGCTGGCGACCACAGCGGCGCCGCTGACGTAGCCCGGCGGCTGAGAGCTGACTCACGGAGCGCTGACGCCGATTGCTCAGGACGCCCGCTGTCGGAACTAGTTATGAAGAGAGCTGCTTTTCCCGGGCAGCTATTCACAGTGCTTTATCGCGCGGGTTTCGTCCAACAGCCGTGGTTGTGAAATGGAAAAGCCGGTCGCCAATTTTACGTTATGACGTGTCAGGTATTCCAGTCCATTATATACATGCGTGAGTGAGGAATGTATAATGTGCTATATCACGATAGCTGAGAAAGTGCCAGCCATCATTTTTACATCCAAGTGTCCGTAATATGTCAAGTGTCTGTAATAATAATGAAAGCAGCATATCGGAAAAGGTTTGAATGGAAATTTAGCTAACAGTTTGATCACCGCTCGCTAATCGTGCCATGTCCGTCCACCCGAATCAAAATGCTAGATTTTAGCAGGGACTCAGCTAAGAGTTTAATGACCATATCATTTTAGCTTTATTCATATTCATAGGCTTCCCCGTAGCCAGAATACACAAGTCACAGAACTGATGCATTTTGTATCGTACGTCATTGCAGTTTGCCGCTATTTTTATGGTTGCCACCAGGGTTTCGGAGTCGGAGTCGCCCGGAGTCGTGGCAAGCAGCCAGGAGCCGGAGTCGGAGTCGGAGTCGGTCCAGCTGCCTCGACTCCGACTCCGGAAAGATAAGTGAAGTCTAGAATCCGTGGTATCACTTTTCAGTTGTTTTTAACCAGTGGCCTCACGGCAAAATTCGCTTCCGGTGATCACAAATAAGTTATTTTTTCACACATCTTGTTTTTGTTCTGAAAAGCTAACACTGCATCTTGCAAATTTCAAGCCTGTGTCATGATTCACCCGCACCGGGCCGGGGGGTGTTTGAACACCCCCTGCGGTTTTTCACAGATATCTCAAAAATCGAAAAAGATATCGTTTTTGGCACACCTGTTCGTGCATCTTTTCCGCACATGTTGTGAAAATTTCAGATCCAGGTCACCTTAGGTCAGGTCACCAGGTCACGCCAAGTGACCTCACCTCAGAAAAATAAGAATGCTCGTCATAGCTACACCGATCGATCGATTGCCTTGAAACTTTCAGCGATTGATTAGAGCAACAATATCTATAAAATGCTTATCTCGGAATTTTGATATCGGTGACCTAAGGTCAGGTCAATTTTGCGACCTCTCCATTATAAGTCAATGGGAGAAAATTGAAAAGCGTCTGTTTTGCACGAACGTTATTCTAGACACTCTCAAACATCGAGATGTAGGTAAAATGGACACACTGAACCGGAAAATGACAACTGTGACCCCTCGTTATGTCACCAAGGTCATCTCAGGTCACGAACAGAATCTAACAGTTTTTTCGCTAATAACTTCTGATAGAGACGCGCTAGAGCGCTGAAAACGCCTTAGATGTGTTCGGCTCGACGTTGCGGATCGACTGATATACATCATGACCTTTTCCGGTCAGGTCATGACCTTAACCTGAGGTCAAATTTTCAAGTTGACCTTTCAAGGTCAAATTATAGTTCATTCGACGCGTCTCGACGAGAGGAACACGATGGTGGCAAAAGTAATGTCATGACTCTTTTGAGTCAAAAGTTATTGCCGAAAAAATGTTTTTCGTAAAAACGGCTATTTTTGGAGTTTTTGCCCCCTGGAGGCTAAACCGTTGACCTGAGGTCAAATCTGAGAACATTACCAAGAAAGGTCTGTAAAAGGGCTATCGAATGCGCTTTTCCGCGGCGCTGTAGCTCTATCGGTTCCCGAGATAGCCGTTGGCAGTTTCCAGAATGTTGAAATAGTGGACATTTGACCTTTGGTGACCTCTGGTAACCTGGCCTTTGACCTGACCCAAAAAATGACCGAAGTGTTTTCGTCCTGATTTTGGACGTTCTTTCGATTGCCGCTTACCGCGTGTCGCTACGTGGCTCAGGAGCCGAGTTAGAAGGGGGGGTGTTCAGACACACACCCCCCCCCCCGGCCCGGCGCGGAATCTTAGAGCACCTGCCCGGCGCGGGTTAAGTAGGCAAGCATTTTGCGCTCGCGTTATAACTTCTACTATCCAGTGCCAAAGACTTAATAACAACTGAATGTTTGCTTTCGTCTTTTATTGCTCCAAAAAGTGCCTAACACAAACACAGACCGACATGATGGCGATGCCCGTGGACATGATACGGCTACACTCGTGCTTCTCGGCGGGTTTTTAAGCTGGCCGCCGGCCGCTGGTCTCTAAGGATTCAGCTTCGTCCACGTGGGAGAAATGGTGACCGCATGAACGAAACCGGAGCGATCTCCCGGTGCGCGAGCAGGGTGACCGGAAAGTTCTGGCGCCTCTTTTGGACGTCGTCTAACGCGCGCTATGATTATTGGACTTTCAACCAATCACCGCAGATATGACCCCTCACCGCTCCGCTCTCTCCCTTCACCTCACCCTTCACCTCACCTCACCCTTCACCGCTCAGCTAGGGGTCGCGTAAATATGACCTTGAAACCGTTTTCAGTGCTAGGTATATGGGCTAAGAATAGATGCGCCTTGTCGCTGACAGCCCGCGCGCGGGGGCCCGGTGCGGCTTGAACGAGGCGCGAGTTGCAGCGCGATGCGGCGTTTCCCGGCGAACGGTTGAGCAGGCAAAGGTGCATTCCGGATCGGAAATTTCTTAGAAAATATTATCATTCAGTTACGACCACGGTATGCCAAAGCTGCTGAGACTGAAGCAGCATTTCAGCGGCAATCAAAGAAAATCTGGGGTCAGATTGACACAAATGTTCCATCATCTTCGTCAAGGTCAAATAAATGACTGACAGGCTGGTCCACGAGGGGTTCCTGGACACGACAATCAAGGCGACTTGCCCTAAGGGTCATTTCGCACTTCAACAGCACGGAGCGCCCTCCAACAACGCCGCTGCCGTCCAAACCAAACTGACAGATCACCGTGGTGAAATAAGATTAGGTCACCTTATTATCCCAGCCTTAACCCGCGCCCCAATGGGGTCTGCGTATAACACGCCCTACTGGGGTGGGGGGGGGACTCTCCATAGCCCCCCTCCTAACTCCGAAACTACTGGGTCGATCGTCAAAATTCAAACGGCGTTTGATAGCCCCGGAAAAACTGTAGAGCAAAACCTAATTTCATTGACCTCGAGGTCACCGATGACGTCACAGGTCAGGTCAAAGTAAAAATTATCAGCATTTTGGCTTGTTCACATTTTGGGCTCTGGCCGCCGTCTTACAAGTCAGATCAGGCTCATTTTTGGTTGCCACACTCGTGAACAGATGCTCTAGATACCCTGAGGGTACCAAACTTGTACTTTGATTTTCAGGTCAGGGTCAGGTCATCACAGGTCACGGAAATATTATATCATGCGTCGGTCACGTGACACATGTTTTATGGTCCATTTAGGCCATAGATTTCGAATTTGATGTCGTCTGTGTCATTTGAGGTCATTTTGAGTCGAATTTAGCTTAGGTCAGGTCACTTTCAGGTCAAAAAAGGTCAAATTTTGAAGTTGAATTTTTTCAACAACAAAGGTGTTTATTGGCTGCAGTTTGAGCTCAGAAACACGATGGTGCTATTTATATTGGTGTACGATGTCAAATAGATACTGAAAATTTAATTTGAAAAATTAATAATTGTGATTTTTTTCAATAATGCGTATAACTTGGCCATTTTTTAAGATATTTAGCTATAACTTGCTAGAGTCAGTCATAAGCATGCGTTCTGTCACATATATTCCGGTTTTTCGAAAAGTCAAAAACTTTTGAAAAATATATAACAATAAAAAATTTATTATTTAACATTTTCAAAATTTTCAAAATTTTGAAAATCCGAGATAGCAGTATGATAGCACAATCAATTCTGAGTCCTCTCTTGCAAAGAAATTGGATCTAGCTTAAACACTGAGCTCTTAGGAGCGATTGCCTTGGTTCAACGTTTTGCGTCGAAATCGGCCGAACATGACGTCACTCTGACGTCATTTCCGGCCGACCTATGGTAGTTACGAAGTTCAAATTTTGACACAAGGTGTCAAATTGATGCCGCCGAAGGTACTGAAAGTTTGGCGTCGATAGGTCAAGTGGTTTGGAAGTTATTGCTGAAAAACGGAGGGGGCTATGAATAGCCCCCCCCCCCAGTGGGGCGCGGGTTAACCCGCTCGACTAAGGCATGCTACGCTACGCGTTTTGCAGAATAAGCTCTAGGCCACCTCTCATCCCCGCCTGGAGTCGCTGAAGACTTGCATCATTACAGCATGGGAGGACAGGAAATGTCCTGCATCGTCAAAACCCGCAGGCGTTTCTGCCCTTGCGTCGAGGCCGTCGTCGGCACAGACGGTGGTTACAATGAATGGGCACTGAGCAGAAGCATGTGGCTTGGTGTTCCTGGTCATTGTTTTGTTATATTGTTGAGTATCTATGGACCAAAGGCATTTATTTTAAAAATGTTGAAAAGCGCCAGGACTTTCTGGACACTCTGTAGACCTAACATGGCGCGTCATATCACGCGGAACTTTGGCAGCCACCATTGCCCTTTGTATCAGACCCGGAGTCGGAGTCGGAGTCGGAGTCGGAGTCGGTCGGGAACCCGGAGTCGGAGTCTGAGTCGGAAGAGCACTACCACGACTACGAAACCCTGGTTGCCCGTTGCCACATTAGCGATGGCCGAATCATGCTTACTGACAAGCTGTTGGCTGGCAGTGGTGGCAGCCATCCCAACAGGCGCATATTTTTTGCGACACAAGAAATTGCTATGTTACGTAGAGCTGTACCGCCAGTCTATGCCGAGATTTAGTGTACGGCCCTCCAGGTGGTTGGTGGTTGGTTGCCAACATCACAATAAGCGATCTGTATTGATGAATACGTCTAATGGGTGTTGAATTGCCGAATTGTGTGCACGAACCCTCTTCTCATTTCTATTGAGTCATTTTACAGGAGTGGCTCTGTCATTCAAAGTTATTACACCAAAAGCACATAGCCTAACCAACCACTCTTTTGCTGGAGGGTTGCAAGTACATAGAGATTAGAGTGTGCTCCTTCCTTGTTAGTCACATACTCTCACTGCGTGGGATGAGCCATGGTACACTCAGGCCCATGTCACTCCACCTTTGATGACATTCTTAGGTGGCCTCAGGACAATAATGGCACGGTGCGCCACAATCGCTTCCAAGCTACTTGCTACCCAGTAAACATGCCGACGTCGGCCCGACGTCGGGGTGACGTCGACATCTCGGCATCGGCATGCCGACGTCGGTCCAACCTCGGCACGACGTCGGCTGGATGTCGGGTACGCCCAGGGTATATTGAATTAGGGGGTACGCCCGCATGTACCGACGTCCAGCCGAGGTCCAGCCGACGTCGAGCCGACGTCGGACCGAGATCAATTGCTGAGGTCGAGCCGACGTCGGGCCGACGTCGGGGCGACGTCGGACCGACATCGGCCGCTGTTTTGAAGGTTAAAATAATATAAAATGCATGTTTCATGTACCTATCATAAAGAGCTTCTGTATTCAAAATATCCTCAGGAAAGTCAAATCCTCCTTCACGCCGCAACCCCCTGATCCGGACTGGACGGGAAACTTTATCCCATTTGGGATTGCCCGTAAGCCGAGCTCGCCCGTAGCCGGGTGCAGTGAGTGCTTGGGGGCTGCTCGGCCTATCCTTTGGTCAGGCTCAGCCCCGGCAACTTACCAGGGCCGGGCCCAGTTCATATAGAAAGGCCAGTCGGCAAGTGTCACTTTGCCAAAGTGCCACTTATCAAGGACGTCCGTGAAGTTAGCGTCGTATTCCGCGACGGATTCAGCGTCGAGTCCGAATTTCAACTAAACCCAACCTATCCGATGCAGTTTGGGACGCTGATTCCGAACATCGTATTCATTTCAAATTTCAAGGTCATCTTCAAGGTCAAATCACGGATTAAAATTGAGTCCCCGATTTTTCCTACACCGATCGTCCGATCCGATTTCTGAAGGTCGCATTCGAAAGCTAGGGTCAGAATCTCGAATTCCCTAACATATACCTTATTAAAAATATTTGACCTGAAAGGTCAAATCACGGATTGAAATTTTGAGTCCCCCTATTTTTTCTACACCGATCGTCCGATCCAATTTCTGATGGTCGCATTCGATAGCTAGGGTCAGAATCTCGAGTTCCCTAATATATACATTATTAAAAATATTTGACCTTAAAGGTCAAATCACGGATTGAAATTTTGAGTCCCCCTATTTTTTTCTACACCGATCGTCCGATCCAATTTCTGATGGTCGCATTCGATAGCTAAGGTCAGAATCTCGAGTTCCCTAATACAAACCTTATTAAAAATATTTGACCTTAAAGGTCAAATCACGGATTGAAATTTTGAGTCCCCTATTTTTTCTACACCGATCGTCCGATCCAATTTATGATGGTCGCATTCGATAGCTAGGGTCAGAATCTCGAGTTCCCTAATAAATACCTTATAAAAAATATTTGACCTTAAAGGTCAAATCACGGATTGAAATTTTGAGTCCCCCTATTTTTTCTACACCGATCGTTCGATCCGATTTCTGATGGTCGCATTCGATAGCTAGCCCGCGCCCTGGTGGGGTCTGTTTATAACGCGACCTGGTGGTGGGGGGGGGGCTATTTTTTGCCCCCCCTCGTATCTCCGAAACTACTGGACGGATCCGCAAAATTCAAACGGCGTTCGATAGCCCTGTCAAATTTGTCGGGGGAAACCAAATTTCATTGACCTCGGGGTCACCGATGACGTCACAGGTCAGGTCAAAGGTGCAATGTTTCACCGTTCACGGGTCATCTAGGGAATGCGCTATAACACCGAAGAAAACGCATTTTGTCGAGAATCAGCGATAGGGCGTCAGTTGCCTAGTACATATGTTGCTATAAGAGCTCACTATACAAGGTCAGGTCACAGGTCAGGTCACCAAAGGTCACAGGTCAGGTCACATGAACCTAACTTTAGGTACTAAGGTTGTGCGATGCATGTTTTATGGCTAATTTTTCATTTCCAATTCAATGGTGTTGGTTATAAGATTATCAGGTACGGCTTAGGTCACTTTCTGGTGAAGGTCAGGTCAAGGTCAGGTCAAAAAAGGTCAAATTTTAAAGTTGATAGTTTTGCATAAAATGGGTATTGATTCGATGCAGCTCGTCACGGGGAGTCTAATGGTGGTCTTTGTTTTGCGCTACGGGGTCTAGAATTGCTAAAAATTGAGTTTGAAAATTTGACGTCATCAATTTTGAACAGTTTTTCCGCTAAAACTTCGCCAAAAAAAGAGGTATCAATCTGAAATTTGGTATGTGGATAGAAGGCGGTAAGAACTATCACATATATTCCGGTTTTTGCGAAATTCCAAAAACTTTTTGGATTTTTTTGCTATTATATTCAAAAAATCTATTTTTTGATTTTTGGGGGTCAAAATCCAGAAATTTCAAAAATCCGAGATTACAGTTTTGTAGCCCTGTCAATTCTACAGCTTTTATGTCCTTATCATTTTTCTGTATTTGCAAAGCTATAGGCCTGACAGCTCTTCCCGCGAAACCCTTTTTTAGGTCGAAAACGGCAGAACATGACGTCACTCTGACGTCATTTCCGGCCAACCTATCATAGCCTTTGGAAAAATTTTTGGTCACAATGTGTAAAATTGATGTCCGGGAGGGTACTGAAAGTTTGGTGACGATCGGCGCAGCGGTTCTGGAGATATGACGAAAAGTCTGGAGGGGGGGCAAAAAATAGCCCCCCCCCCCCACCAGGGCGCGGGCTAGGGTCAGAATCTCGAGTTCCCTAATATATACCTTATGAAAAATATTTGACCTTAAAGGTCAAATCACGGATATTCGACCTTAAAGGTCACATCACGGATTGAAATTTTGAGTCCCCCTATTTTTTCTACACCGATCGTCCGATCCAATTTCTGATGGTCGCATTCGATAGCTAGGGTCAGAATCTCGAGTTCCCTAAAATATACCTTATTAAAAATATTTGACCTTAAAGGTCAAATCACGGATATTCGACCTTAAAGGTCACATCACGCATTGAAATTTTGAGTCCCCCGATTTTTTCTACACCGATCGTCCGATCCGATTTCTGAAGGTCGCATTCGATAGCTAGGGTCAGAATCTCGAATTCCCTAATATATACCTTATTAAAAATATTTGACCTTAAAGGTCAAATCACGGATTGAAATTTTGAGTCCCCCTATTTTTTCTACACCGATCGTCCGATCCAATTTCTGATGGTCGCATTCGATAGCTAGGGTCAGAATCTCGAGTTCCCTAATATATACCTTATTAAAAATATTTGACCTTAAAGGTCAAATCACGGATATTCGACCTTGAAGGTCACATCACGGATTGAAATTTTGAGTCCCCCGATTTTTTCTACACCGATCGTCCGATCCGATTTCTGAAGGTCGCATTCGATAGCTAGGGTCAGAATCTCGAGTTCCCTAATACATACCTTATTAAAAATATTTGACCTTAAAGGTCAAATCAGGGATTGAAATTGTGAGTCCCCTATTATTTCTACACCGATCGTCCGATCCGATTTCTGATGGTCGCATTCGATAGCTAGGGTCAGAATCTCGAGTTCCCTTATATATACCTTGTTATAAATATTTGACCTTAAAGGTCAAATCACGGATATTTGACCTTAAAGGTCACATCACGGATTGAAATTTTGAGTCCCCGATTTTTTCTACACCGATCGTCCGATCCGATATCTGAAGGTCGCATTCGATAGCTAGGGTCAGAATCTCGAATTCCCTAATATATACCTTATTAAAAATATGTGACCTTAAAGGTCAAATCACGGATTGAAATTGAGTCCCCGATTTTTCCTACACCGATCGTCCGATCCGATTTCTGAAGGTCGCATTCGAAAGCTAGGGTCAGAATCTCGAATTCCCTAGTATATACCTTATTAAAAATATTTGACCTTAAAGGTCAAATCACGGATTGAAATTTTGAGTCCCCTATTTTTTCTACACCGATCGTACGATCCAATTTCTGATGGTCGCATTCGATAGCTAGGGTCAGAATCTCGAGTTCCATAATATATACCTTATTAAAAATATTTGACCTTAAAGGTCAAATCACGGATATTCGACCTTAAAGGTCACATCACGGATTGAAATTTTGAGTCCCCCGATTTTTTTCTACACCGATCGTCCGATCCGATTATTCGATAGCTAGGGTCAGAATCTAGAATTCCCTTATATATACCTTATCAAAAATATTTGACCTTAAAGGTCAAATCACGGATTGAAATTTTGAGTCTCCCTATTTTTTCTACACCGATCGTCCGATCCAATTTCTGATGGTCGCATTCGATAGCTAGGGTCAGAATCTCGAGTTCCCTAATATATACCTTACTAAAAATATTTGACCTTAAAGGTCAAATCACGGATTGAAATTTTGAGTCCCTCAATTTTTTCTACACCGATCGTCCGATCCGATTTCTGATGGTCGCATTCGATAGCTAGGGTCAGAATCTCGAGTTCCCTAATATATACCTTGTTATAAATATTTGACCTTAAAGGTCAAATCACGGATATTTGACCTTAAAGGTCACATCACGGATTGAAATTTTGAGTCCCCCGATTTTTTTCTACACCGATCGTCCGATCCGATTTCTTAAGTTTGCATTCGATAGCTAGGGTCAGAATCTCGAATTCCCTAATATATACCCTATTAAAAATATTTGACCTTAAAGGTCAAATCACGGATTGAAATTTTGAGTCCCCGATTTTTTCTTAACCAATCGTCCGATCCAAATTTTGATGGTCGCATTCGATAGCTAGGGTCAGAATCTCGAGTTCCCTTATATATACCTTATTAAAAATTTTTGACCTTAAAGGTCAAATCACGGATTGAAATTTTGAGTCCCCCGATTTTTTCTACATCGATCGTCCGATCCCATTTCTGAAAGTCGCATTCGATAGCTAGGGTCAGAATCTCGAATTCCCTAATATATACCTTATTAAAAATATTTGACCTTAAAGGTCAAATCACGGATTGAAATTGAGTCCCCGATTTTTCCTACACCGATCGTCCGATTCGATTTCTGAAGGTCGCATTCGAAAGCTAGGGTCAGAATCTCGAATTCCCTATATATACACTATTAAAAATATTTGACCTTAAAGGTCAAATCACGGATTGAAATTTTGAGTCCCCTATTTTTTCTACACCGATCGGCCGATCCAATTTCTGATGGTCGCATTCGATAGCTAAGGTCAGAATCTCGAGTTCCCTAAAATATACCTTATTAAAAATATTTGACCTTAAATGTCAAATCACGGATTGAAATTTTGAGTCCCCCAATTACTTCTACACCGATCGTCCGATCCAATTTCTGATGGTCGCATTCGATAGCTAATGTCAGAATCTCGAGTTCCCTAATACATACCTTATTAAAAATATTTGACCTTAAAGGTCAAATCACGGATTGAAATTTTGAGTCCCCCTATTTTTTCTACACCGATCGTCCGATCCGATTTCTGATGGTCGCATTCGATAGCTAGGGTCAGAACTTCGAGTTCCCTAATATATACCTTGTTATAAATATTTGACCTTAAAGGTCAAATCACGGATATTTGACCTTAAAGGTCACATCACGGATTGAAATATTGAGTCCCCCGATTTTTTCTACACCGATCGTCCGATCCGATTTCTGAAGGTTGCATTCGATAGCTAGGGTCAGAATCTCGAATTCCCTTATATATACCTTATTAAAAATATTTGACCTTAAAGGTCAAATCACGGATTGAAATTTTGTGTCCCCCTATTTTTTCTACACCGATCGTCCGATCCAATTTCTGATGGTCGCATTCGATAGCTAGGGTCAGAATCTCGAGTTCCCTTATATTTACCTTATTAAAAATATTTGACCTTAAAGGTCAAATCACGGCACTGAAAGCTTCGCTGCTATCCGCCACTATTTACGCGAGTTATTCAGGAAAAACCAAGGAGAGGGGTTCATTTTATCACCCCTAATAAAAAGTAGGGTTTTCATTAAATGTAAATGGTAACATCGATAAATCACATCCGTATATTTCTCAATTTAATATGGTGAGTTCATTTGTAATGGAAATAAATGCTTATTAGGTAAATAATATTGTAAGTTGACCATGGCACGACATTTCAATTCTATTTTATACCGTTCGTTCTAGCCCCTCTCGCCTGCCCCCCCCCCCCCCCCCCCCACCACCACCACCACCACCACTACCACCAAACTGGCTGAGTTGGCCGAGGCGAGGCTGGCTGAGGCGAGCGCCTCCCCTCCCTTCATGCCAAACAGCGCCTGGCTGTCGTGACCTCTGGCCTCACCGCCCGAAGGCTCGCCCGCTGTCCAAGGACGCCCTGCGCGGGCCGCAGTGATAGCCTCCGCCGAGTCCCGCCTCTATCCACCGTTCATCACGCGCTGGATTCATTCATGCCTCTGTGTTTCAGCGTCCTACCCGTTGGGTGGCACCACTGTAGTCATAGGCGACTGCAGGAAAGCCGCGGTCAGAATGCCCCAAACGGCGAATTTTGAGGTTTTCTTTTAATTTCTCCGAAACTAGCCGGCATACGATCAAACCTTTTTCCATGATCATGGGAGGGAGCTATACGAATAAATCGGTCACATCTTCAGGCCTACAAAGCTGAAGACGAAAAAGATATAGCCGGAAAGGCAAAACCTACGCTTAAAACCCGCGGGACCTGTACCTAGGTAGTTTGCATCCTAACTAGTTAGTTTGCAAACTAACTGGACGGTCAGTTAGTTTGCAACGGAACTAGTTTCGTTGCAAGCTACCTGGCCGGTCAGGTAGTTTGCAACGAAACTAGTTGCGTTGCAAACTAACGGATTTCGCATACTAACTGTAACAGCTAGGTATATGAATCCATTGTGGGGTCGCCCTTTCCAATAAGTGTCACGTAACAGCAATGGGACCAGGGACTCTATATGAACTGGACCCAGGGTGCTCGCCAAGAAGACCAATGTCTCCATCCTATCATCCTTCCGGCTCTGAAATGGTCTTGTCAGACCGAAAGGGCATAACCCAACAAAACAAAGTAAATTTGCTATCTGGCTGAGTGGTGTAGTGGTTAGCGCACTAACCTCGCGTTCAAATGACACGGGGTTCGAATCCCATCGCCGACGCCGGCTGATGCTTTTGGCGTGCTGTCCCAGTAAACATGCCGACGTCGGCGACTGGGGGGCTCGAATCCCGCCGCCGGTTGATATTTTTGGCGCGTTGTCCCAATAAACATGCCGACGTCGGCCCCGTCGGTCCAACGACAAACAATCTCGTCAACCTCGGCAAACGACCTCGACTTCGGCCGGACGTCGGAACATGCGGGCATATCCGACGTCCAGCCGATGTCGGGCCGAGGTTGAACCGACGTTGGGCCAACGTCGGCATGTTTACTGGGCACCTTGGATCCGCCAATGGTTGGCACCCATGCGAATTCCAGAAGCATCCAAAAATATTTTCTATTACGAGCGAGCGTGAAACGTGAGAAGTGAAAAGTCAGCGAAAGGTGTGTGTGTGGGGGGGGGGGGGGGCAGTTAACCCGCGCCCCAGTGGCGGTCTTAGCCAACTTCGCCCTAGTGGGGGGGGGGGCATATGTTACCACCCACCTCTAACTCAAAAACTAAGAGGGCTAGAAAGATGCGGAAAAAAGCAATCGATAGCTCTCGATGCGTACGTTTGAAAGTAGTAAGGTCATTTTCATCTTAGAGCAACATTGGGGTCACTGGAGGTCATCAAAGGTCAAAATTTGCCAAAAGTCATAATATTTTTCAGAAAACATGCATTTATCTCAGGAACTATGATAGCTAGAAAAACGCATGGAACAGCAATCGATAGCTTTTAAACTCTTCTTTTGAAAAGGTCATCATCAAAATTGACCTCAGGTCAACGGTTTAGCCTCCAGAGGGCAAAAACTCCAAAAATAGCTGTTTTTACAAAAAGTGTTTTTCGACAATAACTTTTGACTAAAAAAAGCCACGACATTTCTATTGCCAGAATCGTGTTCCTCTCGCCGAGACGCGTCGAATGAACTATAATCTGACCTCGAAAGGTCAACTTGAAAATTTGACCTCAGGTCAAGGTCATGACCTGACCGGAAAAGGTCATGTTGTATGTCAGTCGATGCGTCTCAACAAGACAAACACAATGAGACCACCCACAGCGTTCTATCTCTTTCCAATCGCGAGTTATTGGCAAAACGCTGTTTGTAGCCTCAAATGACCTCGGATGACCTTTGTAGAGGCTATCAGCAAAAATGACACCTTGGTCATCACGGGTGGTCCAAATCATGGTGATTCTGAAATATTTGGACTGTTCCTATGCGTACACACGGATCTAGAGGCATTTTCATTTTTCTCCTATGACTTATAATGGTAAGGTCACGCCACTGACCTGACCTTAGGTCACGGATATAAAAAATCCGAGATATACAAATTGTAGGCGCCCATATTATCATGCAATCAACCAAGTTTGAAACCTTTCTGACAAACACTGCAGGCTGGACATGATTGCAAACTTTTTTAGGCTTGGTCAGTTAACTTGACCTGGTGACCTGACCTGACATGACCTGGGGTCAAAAAATTCACACATTGTCCAAAATTGATGTACAAAAAGGTACCCCAAGAGGCGCGGCGCTGCGCGCCGCGGTTTTTTATTTACACGCAAAAAACGCGACAGGGTGGTAACATCCCAGTAAACATGCCGACGTCGGGGTGACGTCGGCAACTCGGCATCGGCATGCCGACGTCGGCCCGACGTCGGTCCAACCTCGGCACGACGTCGGCTGGATGTCGGATATGCCCGCATGTTCCGACGTCCAGCCGAGGTCCAGCCGACGTCGGGCCGACGTCGGACCGAGATCAATTGCTGAGGTCCAACCGACGTCGGGCCGACGTCGGACCGACATCGGCCGCTGTTTTTGACCGTTAAAATAATATAAAATACATGTTTCATGTTTCATAAAGAGCTTCTGTATTCAAAATATCCTCAGGAAACTCAAATCTTCCTCCACGCCGCAACCCCCTGATCCGGACTGGACAGGAAACTTTATCCCATTTGGGATTGCCCGTAAGCCGAGCTCGCCCGTAGCCGGGTGCAGTGAGTGCTTGGGGGCTGCTCGGCCTATCCTTTGGTCAGGCTCAGCCCAGGCAACTCACCAGGGCCGGGCCCAGTTCATATAGAAAGGCCAGTCGGCAAGTGTCACTTTGCCAAAGTGCCACTTATCAAAGGGACACTTTGGGAAACGTTGGTGCAGGTGTGTAAGAGTGGCTATATGAATCCATTGTGGGGTCGCCCTTTCCAATAAGTGTCACGTAACAGCAATGGGACCAGGGACCTGGGACTCTATATGAACTGGACCCAGGGTGCTCGCCAAGAAGACCAATGTCTCCGACTCTCCATCCTATGATCCTCCCGGCTCTGAAATGGTCTTGTCAGACCGAAAGGGCATAAGGCAACAAAACAAACCTAATCTGTTAGCCGGTTGCGTGGTGTAGTGGTTAGCGCACTAGCCTCGCGTTCGAATGACACGGGGTTCGAATCCCATCGCCGGCTGATGCTTTTGGCGTGTTGTCCCAGTAAATATGCCGACGTCGGCGACTGGGGGGCTCGAATCCCGCCGCCGGTTGATATTTTTGGCGCGTTGTCCCAATAAACATGCCGACGTCGGCCCCGTCGGTCCAACGACAAACGATCTCGTCAACCTCGGCAAACGATCTCGGCCCGACGTCGGCTCGACGTCGGCTGGACTTCGGCTGGACGTCGGAACATGCGGGCATATCCGACGTCCAGCCGATGTCGGGCCGAGGTTGAACCGACGTTGGGCCGACGTCGGCATGTTTACTGGGATATGCCCCCCCCCCCCACTGGGGCGAAGGTTAACATTGCTGGCCCCCATTCGAAAGTGGGGGACCATTGCCCCCTGCCCCCTGTTCCTACGCCTATGCCAGTAACCGATCAATTAATGCAAGGCCGCCTAACATAAATTGATAGTTTACGCCGTTTACGCATTCTGCTGCGCCAGTATTGTCTCTATTTGCAGCGCGCGCTGCCCCTAAGCTGCCACTTATTGCTTCTGAGTCGACAAAGTTACCTTTCATTGGGTGGAGGAAAATTGCACTCAATGACGATGAAGCACAAATGGAAATCTTCATGGAAGGGCAGGCCAGAGAACCGTCAAGTTTGTTCTTCGGGGTGATACCTACAAATACATTAAAAAGATCGGCAAAAAGTGCAAACACACACAGACACAGAAATACAGCAAAGTTTCCTCGAATACATACACCATCACAAACCGACCAACATCTTTTTCACTGACGGCTCAAAGCACAACGACAGAACAGCCGCAGCAACCATTCTTCACCGACACCAAGCATAACCGACAATCACCTTCAGGGCCCGCCTCCCAGACCACACATCTGTATACACAGCAGAGCTATACGCCATCTACACAGCATACACCACAATCCAAGAACATCAACTAACAAACAGCATCATCGCAACAGACTCCAAGTCTGCGGTGACCACGTGCGTGAAGTTAGCGTCGTATTCCGCGACGGATTCAGCGTCGAGTCCGAATTTAAACTAAACCCAACCTATCCGATGCAGTTTGGGACGCTGATTCCGAATATCGTATTTATTTCAAATTTCAAGGTCATCTTCAAGGCCAAATCACGGATTGAAATTGAGTCCCCGATTTTTCCTACACCGATCGTCCGATCCGATTTCTGAAGGTCGCATTCGATAGCTAGGGTCAGAATCTCGAATTCCCTAATATATACCTTATTAAAAATATTTGACTTTAAAGGTCAAATCACGGATTGAAATTTTGAGTCCCCAATTTTTTCTACACCGATCGTCTGATCCGATTTCTGATGGTCGCATTCGATAGTTAGGGTCAGAATCTCGAGTTCCCTAATATATACCTTATTAAAAATATTTGACCTTAAAGGTCAAATCACGGATTGAAATTTTGAGTCCCCTATTTTTTCTACACCGATCGTCTGATCCAATTTCTGATGGTCGCATTCGATAGCTAGGGTCAGAATCTCGAGTTCCCTATTATATACCTTATTAAAAATATTTGACCTTAAAGGTCAAATCACGGATTGAAATTTTGAGTCCCCCTATTTTTCTACAACGATCGTCCGAACCAATTTCTAATGGTCGCATTCGATAGCTAGGGTCAGAATCTCGAGTTCCCTAATATATACCTTATTAAAAATATTTGACCTTAAAGGTCAAATCACGGATTGAAATTTTGAGTCCCCCTATTTTTTCTACACCGATCGGCCGATCCGAATCCTGATGGTCGCATTCGATAGCTAGGGTCAAAATCTCGAGTTCCTTAATATATACCTCATTAAAAATATTTGACCTTAAAGGTCAAATCACGGATTGAAATTTTGAGTCCCCCTATTTTTTCTACACCGATCGTCTGATCCGATTTCTGATGGTCGCATTCGATAGCTAGGGTCAGAATCTCGAGTTCCCTAATATATACCTTATTAAAAATATTTGACCTTAAAGGTCAAATCACGGATTGAAATATTGAGTCCCGCGATTTTTTCTACACCGATCGTCCGATCCGATTTCTGAAGGTCGCATTCGATAGCTAGGGTCAGAATCTCGAATTCCCTAATATATACCTTATTAAAAAATATTTGACCTTAAAGGTCAAATCACGGATTGAAATTTTGAGTCCCCCTATTTTTTCTACACCGATCGTCCGATCCAATTTCTGATGGTCGCATTCGATAGCTAGGGTCAGAATCTCAAGTTCCCTAATATATACCTTATTAAAAATATTTGACCTTAAAGGTCAAATCACGGATTGAAATTTTGAGTCCCCCTATTTTTTCTACAACGATCGTCCGAACCAATTTCTGATGGTCGCATTCGATAGCTAGGGTCAGAATCTCGAGTTCCCTAATATATAACTTATTAAAAATATTTGACCTTAAAGGTCAAATCACGGATTGAAATTTTGAGTCCCCCTATTTTTTCTACACCGATCGGCCAATCCGAATTCTGATGGTCGCATTCGATAGCTAGGGTCAAAATCTCGAGTTCCTTAATATATACCTCATTAAAAATATTTGACATTAAAGGTCAAATCACGGATTGAAATTTTGAGTCCCCTATTTTTTCTACACCGATCGTCTGATCCGATTTCTGATGGTCGCATTCGATAGCTAGGGTCAGAATCTCGAGTTTCCTAATATATACCTTATTAAAAATATTTGACCTTAAAGGTCAAAGCCGATCCGATTTCTGAAGGTCGCATTCGATAGCTAGGGTCAGAATCTCGAATTCCCTAATATATACCTTATTAAAAAATATTTGACCTTAAAGGTCAAATCACGGATTGAAATTTTGAGTCCCCTATTTTTTCTACACCGATCGTCCGATCCAATTTCTGATGGTCGCATTCGATAGCTAGGGTCAGAATCTCGAGTTCCCTAATATATACCTTATTAAAAATATTTGACCTTAAAGGTCAAATCACGGATTGAAATTTTGAGTCCCCCTATTTTTTCTACACCGATCGTCCGATCCCATTTCTGATGGTCGCATTCGATAGCTAGGGTCAGAATCTCGGCCGGTCGGATGTTAAAAATCAGCGAGCCCTGAGTGGATCGCTCGCCGACTAGTCTGAGATTCGGAAGCGGTCGGACGGGATCGGGCGTTGTCGGGTGGATCGGGAGGAATTGTGAACAGCACGAGTGCAACTTTATTTATAAAGTGGGTTGTAGCAGGAACCCCAAAAGGGGGTTGTAGGAGCAACCCCATTCCCAACATCTCTGAAAATGATCATTAAGCCTATTGGTGTCGCATGGAAAAGAATTGACTCAAAAGCCCAACTGGCTTATATCGTGTCTATCGGCGAGCCGTCTGAGATCGCTCGCAGGCTTATCCCCGACCGTCTGAACTGGTCTGTTCTTTATTCGTAGTTTTTCTTGTAACCGACTGGTCTGCGGCAGATGCTTCAGTGCTGCCAGACTTGGAGGATTTCCGCAAATCTGGAGGATTTTGAACTCTATTTGCGGACAAATTTCGCTTTTGGAGGATTTTTGATTCTGGAGGAAAATCTGGAGGATTTGTCGCCCGGTTATTATATTCAATTTCATGGAAAAATATAGCACATTCAAGACTAAAAAGGCATTTTCCTGCCCAGCGTCACCCTACCCGTTAGGATATATCACGTCCTTTATCACCGTGAGACTGCAGAATGTCTCAGTCTGTAGCTATATTTACGAGGGTACATATACCAAACTACTGGCGGATCTAAGGGGGACATTTGGGGCAAATGCCCCCGGCCCCCTGCAGCGCCCAAAATCGACGAAAATTTTCGTTTTTTTTTTAAAGATAAAACGAAAACTCAACAACTTTTATAAGAAAAAGTATCTTTTAAACTGCACAGCAGTGCGAAAGGATTCGAAATCCGATGGGTTTTTAGAATTTGGTGAAACTTTTTTGGGGGTATAGCCCCCCGCAGCGTCCAAGACCGCCTTTCTATATCTACCAATAGGATTTGGAGGAATCTGGAGGATTTTTGTAACTGATATAGAGGATTACAGCCTTCCCCATCTGGCAGCACTGAGATGCTTATGTGACTGCAACCACTCGATCGATCGGAAAGCTTGCAAGAACTCTCGCAGACCTCGATCGGCTGGAAGCTGGCCGCTGACACTATCTGTAAATTGTAATTGACAGAGGCAGACGTCTTTCACGATTATTACATAAAATTTAAAGCCTCGGTCACACTTCACCGGATTGGACCAACGGACGAGAAACAGACGAGAACTGTCAGCGTCCGGTGATGTCCGTTTGTTTCCGTCGGACGTCCGTTTGTCATCCGTTAATATCCGTTCCATGTCCGGTGGTGTCCGATTGGGCAAACCGGACATGGAACGGATATTCGGATGAGAAACGGACGTCCAACGGAAACGAACGGACATCCCCCGGACATCACCGGGCGCCGTCCGTTTCTCGTCCATTGGTCCAATCCGGTGAAGTGTGACAGGGGCTTAAACTACGGCTGTCTCAAGAAACCGGGAATGGTGATGGTATTAGGCGGGCAACGACGATCAAGTTCTTACTTTTAATAAATGCAACAATCAAACAATGTATAGTAAAGCCTCAGTCTCTGTCTGTATCACAATGTTACCTACGTCGTGATGTAAAATGTGAAAACTTAGATTTTTCGGAAAATTACTGGTGGGCCAAACCTTTGAGGCTGGTGGGCCATTTCGGGTCACTGGTGGGCCATTTGGCCCACCAGTTAACATGTTAGCCGAGGCCCTGACAACACACGAACCGCACTACAAACCATTCAACCACGCATAGAACACTGGCACACCAAGAACATGAACTCACGCAAAAACGAGAGGGCTATCACACGACTTCGCATCGGACACACTACTAATCACAAGAAGCCCGAGACCAAAATGCAACACCTGCAACACTTTCATCACTGTCAAACATCTGCTACTCACATGCCCACAATACCAACACCACAGGACAAACATACAAACATACTGCAGAGACGCCAACATCCCACTAACACTCACAACACTGCTCGGGGACTTACACCCCGAACTAACAACACTACTCATTCACTACATACACAACACTGGGCTGATAAATGACCTGTAAATCTCCTCCCCTAGAGCCAAGGACAAAAAAGCCAAAAAAGCCAAAAAAAGAGCCAAAAAAAAAGAACATTCAAAACAATGACAATCAAAATAAAAGACCCCAGAATGGCAAAATGGCAAAAAAAGAGACAAAAAGCAAAAAAAAAAGAGAAGGGGCAATCCGGCTACCCGGGAGGAGATAGCTAGGTACCCTGACCCACCCCTCACCCCACCCTTACGAGCCTGTGGTAACCACGTGTGTCGCCGGCCGGCACGGGAGTTCCCGGCGCAGACCGATTCGCGCGCCGACTTGTGACGTCGCTACCCCGCCCCGGCGCTGGGGGGCGGCCCAGGACGTGTCTGTTCGTGAACTTTGTCCCATCACGATGCGACCGCGTGCCTGCGGCCTGCGCTGCCGCAGTGCGTCGGCCAGTGACCAATCCGCGCTCCGATCGGCAGCCACGTGGTGTCCGAGTGCTTCTGCGCATGTCTGGGCCCGGCCCGCTGCGTCGGGCCGCGCGATCCCCGGGACTTCTGGCCGAGCTCTTGGCCCGAGCAGACGCGTCACGTCTGGCTCCGCGATTTGGCCCGTTCTGTCCGGGATTTATAACTTAGATTAGGCAGGGCATATTTGGCAAACTTGGATTTCATTCTCGTCTCTTCGTCGCTCCATTGTCTGATTCGCTGTTTTGGTTTTTGACTTCGTTTTGGTAATTTAAATATAACAACCCGCTCCTTAAATTAATTCTTTTACTGGGGGCCGTTTGGATCGAACTGATTGAATTTTTGGAACACGCACCAGGTTGATATTTTCCATTTCTGATTAACGTAAAACCCAGTCACTGATATGTGGTGAACAGCCCCACAGCACCACATATTGGTGACCCCGACGTGATTCTTGTTCGATTTTTTCCATACTTCCGGGTTGTCGCCTCCGCTCATTCCCGAATCAATTATTTTATATTATTTCCCCCACATGGATTGCTATTCCGTCGCTCCACAGTGGCTTCTGCGCCACTTTTCCATGATGGTTTCTGTGCCATCTCTCCGCCGTGTGATTAGTTAGGCATTTATCTTCTCGGCGATTTTATTTCGGCGTTCCATTGGCTCTTTCGGATTTTGCACCCGGTGTTTTAATCTTTAATTGTTCAGTGCATTGCAAACACCGGCTACACTTTAACGATCATGACGAACGAGGGCACGATGGAACCCGCTCATGCTGAGCCGGTCCATCATGTGTCGATCAAGCCGCCGGTTTTTATGGACACCGCGGTTGACGGCTGGTTCGCTATTATGGATGCCCAATTTAACATTGCCAAAATCACCAACTCGCAGACCAAATTCTACCACGTTCTCTCTGCCCTGCCTCCGGAAACCATCTCGCACATTCCGCGTGCTGTCTTGAGCAACAAAAATTTCTCTGAGCTACAGACAGCCGTCACTGACATGTACGAAAAGACAAAGCCAGAGATGTTTGAGAAACTGATCAGCAAAACGCGTCTGACGGGCCGACCCTCACTCTTTCTAAGCGAACTCAGAGAGGTGGCCGACAAGGTTGGTGTCGGAGACGATCTCGTTCGGCACAAATTTATCCAGTCGCTACCCACAGGCATTGCTACGGCCCTGGCTTCTCAGCGCGAGCTCTCATTGTCGCAGTTGGGCAAACTCGCGGACGAGCTGATCCCTCTTGTGCAAAACCCAGCTGCTAACATGGTTCACTGTCAGGATCAGGACCCACAGTCTGACTCACAGGCGTTCCTTGTAGCTCAGCAGCACCCAAGGTACCACAGGGCCACTCAGCCGCAGAGCCGAGCCGCCACACACTCCCCTGCTCGTGGTGCTCGTGATTCAAGGGCGCCTCTCGGTCTCACGCCGTTCCACCCTGACCAGAAGCCGAAAGTATGCCGTGCTCACCTGTTTTTCGGCAGCCGAGCACGCACTTGCAAGCCATGGTGTCACTGGCCCGACAAAGCTGCTGATCTGACCATGCAGCCGTCCTCACGAGCTGCATCTCCCTCCCGTGCAGCCACAGAGTCGGGAAACGAGAGGAGCAGGCCGTAAACGCAGCCCTCGGCCTGCCGCTCCTTAGGGTCACAGCCAAGGTGAATGATCAGCCCCTGAAATTCATCGTGGATACTGGCGCTGGTGTATCCCTGGTTCCACCCTCCTATGTGAATGGAACTCTAATCCACCCATCTGCTGTTTCGATCACGACTGCCAGCGGGCAGCCACTGCGTGTGCATGGCGAGGCCACTCTCGATATTGTCCTCCCCACACTCAGACGCAGTTACACATGGACATTTGTAGTGGCTGAAGTGACAGAGCCACTACTCGGTAACGATTTTCTCGCTCACAACTCGTTGGTTGTCGATTGTGGTTCCCAAGTTCTCCGCGACTCCACCACTCTGCTCTCTGCTCCCGGTGTACCGACGACCGGGGAGTCTGTTCATTTGGTGATAAATGATCTCACTCAGGTGCCTGAGGCAGTGCGGCCCATCCTAGAGGATCACCCCGCTGTTCTCAGCCCTAACCAGCCGGATTACACAGACTCGCCAATCAAAACCACTCACTTCATCGACACCGGCAGCGCTCCACCCACGTTCGCCAGCCCACGCAAGCTGCCGCCCGACAAACTAACCGCAGCAAAGCAAGCACTCGATGTGCTGCTCAAAACAGGAGTGATTCGTCCCTCTAGGTCCCCGTGGGCCTCACCCATCCACATGGTTCCGAAGAGTACCCCTGGTGAGTGGCGTGTCACCGGTGATTACCGCGCACTCAACGCCGTAACCAAACCTGACCGCTACCCACTGCCGCACATTCAGAGCCTCTCAACCAAGCTCCACAACGCTCAGTGGTTCAGCAAAATCGATCTGCTCCGTGCATTTCACCAGGTGCCTATGAACCCCGCTGACTCAGAGAAGACGGCCGTCACCACGCCCTTCGGCTTGTACGAATACGCCTTCATTGCAATGGGGCTTCGTAACGCAGGTGCCACATTCCAGAGGGTCATGGACGGCATCTTCCGAGACGTGCCGTGCGTATTCGTCTATCTTGACGATATCCTGGTATTTTCCGAGAACCAGGAGCAGCATGAGAAAGATTTGCGCCTCTTGTTCGGCAAGCTGGCTGAGCACAAGCTTCGCATCTCACTGGAGAAATGCGAGTTCATGAAGAAGTCACTCATTTTCCTCGGTCATGACGTCACCAGCACAGGTGTCACACCTCCCAAGGCCAGAGTAAAGGAGATTCTGGACCTCCCTCTACCGCATGACTCAGAGTCACTGCGTCGCTATCTGGGACTCATCGGCTTCTACCGGCGTATGATTCCGCGATTCGCCGATGTCACGTTCCACCTGACCGAACTGATTCGACTCAACCCAAAAAGCAAAGCACTGACGTGGACAGAGGAACAGACTCAGGCGTTCAGTGACAGTAAAGCAGCGCTGGCTGGCGCCTGCACTCTTCCACACCCAGTGCCACACTGCGAGCAGTACGAGCTCGTTACTGACGCATCACAAGTCGCGGTGGGTGCCGCGCTCCATCAGATTGTGGACGGAGTACCCGTTCCCATTGGCTTCTTCTCACGGAAGCTCAGTCAGGCCCAACAGAAGTACGCCGCGTATGACAGAGAGCTACTCGCGGCTTATCTGGCCACACTACATTTTCGTGACATGATCGAAGGCCGCCACGTTACCCTGCGAACAGACCACAAGCCACTCGTGCGCGCTTTTCACAGCCCGCACACGGCTAAGTCTGACCGCCAACAGCGCCACTGGTGTGTCGTCACGGAATACATCACGGAGGTCTCGTACATTCGTGGCAGTGACAACGTGGTGGCGGACTGCCTCAGTCGCCCGGTAAATGCAGTGTCCCTCGATGCATGTGACCTCCATTTTATCGCGGCGGCTCAGAAGCAGGAAGAGGAGAGAGACGCCGACAGTGCCGATTCAGAGCACCAGGATTCCGAGTCAGGTCCAGGATCGCGCTCAAACCCGCAGGACACCTCCCGATTGGAGCCAGTAACACTGTCTGGCGACATCACAGTTCTGTGTGAAAACACGGGACCACATCCACGCCCGTACGTACCAGAGGCATGCAGGCGCGCCGTGTTTGATCGTTTCCACGGCCTGTCACACCCGGGTAGGAAAGGCACCACCCGTCTTATCAGCTCACGCTATTTCTGGCGTGACATGCGCCGTGACATTGCGCGATGGGTGAAGGAGTGTGAAGCATGCCAGGAAGCCAAGGTGCACAGGCACACTCGTTCTCCGCCCGGTCGGTTTGACGTGCCCTCACAGCGGTTCGAAACTGTACATATAGACATAGTCGGGCCGCTGCCACCGTCAGTACCCCACGGGCACCCCTTCACCGCGCCATTTCGTTATTTGTTGACATGCATCGATCGCGCCACGCGTTGGGTCGAGGCCGTGCCGTTGGTCTCGATCACCGCGGAAAATGTAGCCTCTGCTTTCCTCGACACTTGGGTGTCCCGGTTCGGAGTGCCACTGCATGTAGTCACGGACCGCGGTTCCCAATTCGAATCAGAACTGTTTTCACACTTGTCTTCGATGATAGGTTTCCATCGCCTCCGAACCACTGCTTATCATCCGACGTGCAATGGAATGGTGGAACGGGTCCACCGAACGCTCAAAGCCGCGATCAGGGCGCGCAGGCAAGAGTGGCTGCGCGCGCTACCAGTAGTTTTGCTAGGTATAAGAGCTATGCCAGCAGAGTCGGGTTTTTCGGCATTCACTGCCGTCACAGGCGCGCAGGTGCTGTTTCCCCGCTGCGCCGTTGAGAAGGTCCCCGTCGGCACAAAGTACGTCCAAGAACTGGCAAAGCGTATGTCAGAAATCGATTTCGTCACACTCTCACAGGGCTCGAACCACGCCCGCACACCACCGACGCACGTGCCACCCGATCTCATGACATGCACACACGTGTGGGTACGCGTTGACCGCGTGCGGCACTCTCTGGAGTCCCCGTACCGCGGCCCCATGCGAGTCATCAGACGCAGCCCTAAAGTGTTCACGTTGGAGCTGCCGACTGGCGCCCACGACACTGTAAGCGTTGACAGACTCAAACCGGCACACATGCCGCCACCTGAGGACACGCTTGGTCCGAGCAGTACCGAGCCTACGGCTCCGGAGCAGCAGCCGTCACCGTCGACCTCGCTCGGGCCCCTCGCCACTGGGGCGCCCGACGAGCCGACACAGACGCCGACGACTACAAGACCGTCCGGCAAGAGGACTTCAAAACCTGGAGTGACGTCTTCCGCATCGCCGGCCAAGGACGACAAGCCGTCCGCGGCTGCGCCGGTGCACACTCGCAGCGGCCGCCGCGTGCAGTTCCGGCCGCAACCGGACTTCCGATACTTTTAAGTGCGCCCGCGTACGTGCGTTCGAGGACGATCCTGATCGCGTGGCGCCGACAGTGAAGTGATAACTGCGTCGCGCGGTGTAGTGATTCTTGCGTCGCGCAGGACCGTGCAGTGACAATTGCGTTGCGCCGTACCGTGTAGTGATTATTGCGTCGCGCAATGAAGTGTCGATCGCGTCGCGCACCGAGTGATGTGAAAAGTGATTGTTTTGGCTTATCGTGTATGCGCTCCGCGCTGAGGCGGTGAGTACTGTGGTAACCACGTGTGTCGCCGGCCGGCACGGGAGTTCCCGGCGCAGACCGATTCGCGCGCCGACTTGTGACGTCGCTACCCCGCCCCGGCGCTGGGGGCGGCCCAGGACGTGTCTGTTCGTGAACTTTGTCCCATCACGATGCGACCGCGTGCCTGCGGCCTGCGCTGCCGCAGTGCGTCGGCCAGTGACCAATCCGCGCTCCGATCGGCAGCCACGTGGTGTCCGAGTGCTTCTGCGCATGTCTGGGCCCGGCCCGCTGCGTCGGGCCGCGCGATCCCCGGGACTTCTGGCCGAGCTCTTGGCCCGAGCAGACGCGTCACGTCTGGCTCCGCGATTTGGCCCGTTCTGTCCGGGATTTATAACTTAGATTAGGCAGGGCATATTTGGCAAACTTGGATTTCATTCTCGTCTCTTCGTCGCTCCATTGTCTGATTCGCTGTTTTGGTTTTTGACTTCGTTTTGGTAATTTAAATATAACAACCCGCTCCTTAAATTAATTCTTTTACTTGGGGCCGTTTGGATCGAACTGATTGAATTTTTGGAACACGCACCAGGTTGATATTTTCCATTTCTGATTAACGTAAAACCCAGTCACTGATATGTGGTGAACAGCCCCACAGCACCACAAGCCAAAGAAGACGACGGACACTGCAAGACAACGGACGGACCAACAACGAAGACGGACGACAGAACCGGGCCCAAATACAGGACGCTGTGGTGGCCCGTAAGCCAAAATACCAGAACCAGAACCAGTGGGGGGGGGGCAGTTAACATTACTGGCCCCCCACCATGAAAAGTGGGGAGGCCACCGCCCACCGGCCCCGCGTCCTCCCCTGTTCCTACACCTATGCCTGAGGATAGAAGCACGGAACGGTGAAGGAGGTGGTTGCGGGTCCAGTTTATTTATGTCCGTGGCGCGATCCCCGATAATTTTCGCTGATCCCGGATAATTCTCCCTGATTTTCCAGATGCCAAACGCATGCTTTATAATTCAGTGATGACGCTTCTTTTACGTTCATGGCGCACATTTTGAAGTTGGCACGCACAGGGAGCCAAGGCTATATAAACCAGGTAGAACGCTCCGGGAAAAAAGTTGGAAACAATAAATTAGTTGCGGCATTCCCTGATGACGCGAATGTGGGTCAGCGGCCGGCGGCCGGCCGCCGCTAACACTGTATGAGGAGGGATGCGCGGAACTTTTGCTTGTTGGTGATTGCGCTAGGCAGTTAAATGGTAATTTTAGGATATGTTTCGAAAGTAAATTGAACGACGCTTCGAACGCCGCCAATTAATTTGCGATACGAGGACTATTTGTTTAGTTAGAGCCGGCGAACTTTTACCTTCCGACCGCGCGCGGAGGCGATATGGTGCCACACTGGCGGTTTTTACGATAGCTCAAAATTCTTTTGAGATAAAGAGATGAAATTTGACATGTCCTATCTTTTGATCAAGCTGGATCTTATGGTACAAGTCGCATATTTAAGGTAGGTCAGGTTGTTGACCTATGCTGTCGCTCGTGAGCCTCTGCACAGTCCAAAAACAACGCAATTTCTGAACACTCAGTGCCAAGAAATCCTTCACAGAAAGATGACACTTGGCAGAAAGAAGAGTTGTCGGTTTCTTACCATTCGTATGTGTCGTGTTTTCACAAGAGTTTAGTAAGGTCAGGTCCGTCACGTGACCTCCCCTAATAACTCAATAGGTTTACTATCATAGAAGCGTTTATCAATCGCCGGAAATCTTAGCCAATCCCACTGGACACTGGATCCATACCCACATGGGGCCCTCCTGACTGGCCACTCCCTCTGAAATCCATAATAACATTGGGCTGCGGCCACGGTTATGTATTAATGCTTTTCACTAACAGAAATACAACTTCAACCAGCACAGTGCACGCCGCCACAACAGTCCGACTCACGTCCCTGATATCGACTAGCTCCCGGCCGGATGCACATACGCGGAGCCAATCAGTCCGAATGTGACCTGCAGCTTACAATTGCTGTGTCGCATGGCGCATGGCACAGGACGATTCCTAGCAGCTGTCGGCTGGAGTGGAGAAACAGCACGTTGCGACCCACCGCGCCGGCGACAGAGCTCAGCAGGGCTGGTTGGAGGCTGGAGCCGGAGGTAAGGGCGGACACAGGCACAGACATTGCAGGACAAATAACAGGATGTCAGTTAGGGATATAATTCAAGACGAATGATTCAAGACGGACTGAAATAATACACATTTTGCTCACTTGGATACCAACTTCAAACTTGACGTTTATGTATAGCACCATGGAAACAATGGGCACACAGGAAAGAAACAAAAGATGAGGGTTTTTTAACTCAAGGAAGTAAAACAGCCCGAAGTGCAGACAAGCACATACTTTTGGTAATAGCTATCAGCTGTCCTACTCCTCTTCTCCCTTCATCAACTACTGGACACATTTGAAGCATCATATATAGCACCAATGTCCATAACCAAAGCTTGTAAGTAGTTTTAACTTCTATGAAACCAAAGGAAATGTGCCTACATTATGCATGTAAACTCAAAATTACACATGCATGACAAAGGAAGCTTATGTAAAGAGAATAGTTGACAAAAGCATCTCATGGTTAAATTATTCAAAACTGCACACAGGGCAAACATAAAAAGCAGCAAGTGTACTGTTCTGTTATGCTAAGAAATAGTCCAAAACAAAATACAATCTTTTCATGTTTGAACTGGTTGTTCTTCTATGCCCCTTCATCCATATCTTGATTACAGATGGGCTGTTACTGTAGGCTGATGAAGTGACACTTGATTGCCTTTGGGTGAGTTTCAGTTGCAGCCTCCTTGGTACTGCACTGGAAAGCAGATTGAATTGAATGCCTCTGAAAGATAGGAATACAGGCAAAGTTAGCTGTAGTAGTGTCAATGATAATAGACATGACATTTTTGTCCTTTGACATAGGTACATTTGTTGAAGTACAAAAAGGTACAAAATAAATTGGTTTGTTTCAAGACACTCACACTGCACAAAGCCGCACAGACATTACACAGGCATATGAAATTGGTACACATAAAAATTGATGATTAAAAAGGTCAAAACTTGCAATAATAATTGAAGTAAAAGTTACAATCACAATCATTTCAATTTGATTTAAAATGACTTGACATAAGTCACAAGACGCAACGCTCCTATTCTTTTATGCTTTCATTATCCTCCACATATCAACCAGCTTGATACCAGGCTGTGCAATAGTGTGTACATAACCCCATGTTGCCATTTTATTAGAGCAAGTGGGGTTACAACAACAATGCTAATGTCAAACCCAAACTGCAACCCGTACTGCAGTTTCAATCACCTTACAAGCACACCTTCTGGCAGTTTGATAGGCAGAATGGTCATTACTACTTTCCCCTCATATTCAACACATATTCCCTTTATACAGATACAGTTAAGACCTGGTTATGGCAAGCACTTTCGAGAAAAGATATGATTAAAGTCCAAGACAAAGGTCGAGAGAAACAACACCAACATAAAACACCGACTATGTAGCACTAATACTGTCAAATTCATAAAAATATATACAGGAGTCGATCAAACATTTACTGTAGATTTCGAAAATGGAGTCAAATACCACTCAAATACCCCCATTCGCATGTACGAAGCAATAAAACACTGACCTTCAATTCCGCGTGCCATTCTCCATAGGCCACCGTGTATTAAATAACGCGTTCACTGATAGCAAAAAAAGAGACCCACATATGACGCGTTTGCTACCAGCCAATCAGCGCTCGAGTTACCGAGCGCTGATTGGTGGAGAGGGCCGTCGTCAGCAGCTAATTACACGTTGTTTTCCTTGAACATGTGCGTGAGCGCTGATGCTGCTCACGGGCTGTTGCCATTTTTCCTAATGCTGAAGGCACGGGAGCGAACCCCCCTGCAGGGAGCACACCAAGGAAGGGGGAGCACCAAGGCCATATATAGTGGGAGCACCAAGGGGAGCACTTTGACTTGACTTTGGCATCGACCACGACGGTAACACCCCAGGATTCAATTAATTGATAAGAGCACAGATAACAGCAAGCTTTGTTGGAACCAAGGCCATATAAGTTGTTGGAACTACTGTTAGAAAATGGCCGAAGAAGTGCAAGATGTTTTATACCCCAAACTTTGTGATGAATCTCTGTCAACATATGAGATGTCCGACCACGGATTTGTTCGGGAAACTTATCCAAACCTCATGCGGTCTGTCGAATGGAGAAGCCTAGTCATAAATACTGGAGCTTCTCATGGGACTCTACAAGATATCAAGCTTCCTGAATATTCTGGAGGGTGAGTTTGATGCCTATACTTTAAAGTTAATTCAGTGTAGCTGGATTTTGCTGAAAGATATCAATATCTGGGCCCTGTTTCACCTGTGATAGCAGCATGCTGCTATTCCATTTCACGAGCTGATCGCGAGCTGATCAGCTGACGTCACACTTCTGGTAGTGTTGGAGGAATAGGCTTGTTGACGTCTCCATGGAAACCGAATTTGACATGTGTATCACCGGTGAAACAGGTCCCAGGTAGCTAGGCCCTGTTTCACTGGTGATAGCACTTAGCAGCATGCTGCTATTCCATTTTGCGAGCTGACGTCACACTTCTGGTAGTGTTGGAGGAATAGGCTTGTTGACGTCTCCATATGGAAACCCAATATGACATGTGTATCACCGGTGAAACAGGGCCCAGGTAGCTAGATGGTAGGTACCTTAACCCGCGAGTTGCTGGGGGGGGCGTTAAACGCCCCCACTTTTTTCGCCGGGCCATAGTATAAAAACGGCGCGCCGCAGGCGCGCCAAATTTTGGGTACCTGTAGGGAATTGATTGAAGCTTATTGTGACAAAGTTTCAAAAAAATCGGTCGGAAAATTTTTGAGATATCGAGGTTTTAGTGACGTCATGATTTCTGAGTTTCCGACCAAAAACGGCATATGTTCAAAAAATCATATAAAATCACAGAATAGACATACAGACATGCCGTAAACGCCATTAGACTGCCATTACCATGATTAATCAAATGGCTATCTTGGATTATTGATTATCGTTCCGCATTTTCCATAATATTGAACTGAATCTTGGCAATTTTTCGTGACTACTTCACGACCATGATACATGAATTTATTGAATTTATTGAATTTTATGAATTTATTAAATTGAACTTTTTGAGCCAAACACGTACACATATGATAAAATGAATGTCACCATCGTGTTCTACGCCCCAAATTACCTATAAAACATGTGTCACAGGCATAGGTGGGCACGATCCGTTCCTCCGTTCCTCCGTTCCGGAACGCCGTTACAATTTTTAGGAACGGAGGAACGGACTCGTTACATTTTAAAAAGGGTAACGGACCAAGTAACTTCCGTTACATTGGTTGTTCGTTCCTCCGTTACACTTTACAGTTTAGTCCGTTCCTTCGTTCCTCCGTTACTTTTCGTTGTCCGAGCGGGTTGATCTTTCAGCTAACCCACAGACATTAATGCAGCAGCGGAATAGTGGATTATTGAGCAGCCCTGACTTGACGAAGGAAGATGGCCTCAGTGTACTGGCCTTCCGAAATGAGCCGGCGTTGCCGTTTGTGTTCGCAAAGTTCAACACGGGCGCCCCTTCAAGCGCCTCAGTAGAGCGCATGTTCTCAATGGGAAAAGATGTGCTACGTGCAAAAAGGGCTACCCTCTCAAAAGTGGCAGCGGAACATCTTCAATTTCTTTCCATGCAACGCACATAGGGCTAATGTTAAAATGCCAAAATCAAAGGGAGGCACGGTGCACCGGTGTCCCTCCGTTCCACCGCCTATGCTCTCAGATGCCAACCCGGAACGTCTAGTGTTCGTGAAGGGCAACCGGCATCTGGCCGGGGACAAGTGATGCGCATCAGTACCACCAGACGTTCCAACTTCCAAGGTTTAGTGCCCAATCAGTGCCCGCTGTCTTGGTAGATTTGGTGGGCATTCCGCTTTCTCGGTATGTTTAGTTTGTGTCAGAATGGTCTAAAAAATGTGTGAAATACACAACATTTTAACGTTTTTTTATTTTGCTGTAACGGAGTAACGGACTAATGAACTTCCGTTACATTATATGCAGAGGAACGGAGGAACGAGTAACGGAAGTCACGTTTTGAAGGAACGAAGGAACGAGTAACGAAGTTACAATTTTGGGGAACGATGCCCACCTATGGTCACAGGCTGTGAATATCAGTTTTGATTTTCGGGGATATGTGCCTACCCGGTTGACCTGACCTTGACCCTGACCTATGCTTGACTGACCCCTACATGGAGCTGACACTCTTGTAGGCCTTATAAGATGGATTGTGCACCGTTTTGACAGAGTTTATGGCGAGAGGCGCCCATTGCGAAGTCCTGAAGTCCATGCTACTGAAAGCCCGATTTCAGGTGTTTGACCTGACCTTGACCCGACCTGTGACCTCAAAATTCAACTTTAAAGTACTCATCTGAAGCGTCTCGTCGCGCTCTTTCGTTTGCCGCCTCGTGCGTTTCGCTGCGCCTATTGGTTCTCGAGTTATCGGCTGGGGGCGTTTAACGCCCCCCCCCCCCGCCCAGCAAACGGTGGGTGGCGAAATACCCCAGCAACTGCCGGGTTAACCACCTTAGCCTACCTCAACCTATATGTGAAGATGAAGTCTGATTGGTATGTAGGTAAGTATGTTGTAGGTTGGTAGGTAGTAGGTTGGTAGGTTGTTATAGTTCATTTTTTTCTTCTTCAAAAGGACGCTGGCTCCAAGTTCATTATTGAAGCTCTCACATGAGTTTTGGTAACTTCAAGGTCTGGCTAAGAATTTCTTACAGTAAAAATGATCGATTTCAAATTGTGCTCGGTAAATACAGGGGAACTGTGTATCTTCAAAAATGAGCATTCTATGATGACGTCACTGGTGGCAGCTGTCGCCCAGTATCCATACGAAAGCATTAATTTCCAACAAATTTTGGGAAAACTTTGTTCTTACCTAGGCCTGAATTGAGTAGGTACCTAAGCGGTTCTTTCCATGATAGTTTTACATTACATTGCAATGCAAGTTCTCTCAGGTTCAGTTTTTGCTCGTTTTGCTCGCTAAAACACATGCTTTTTCAAAAAACATGCTTGGAGCAAGCGTCCTTTAAAAGATATTTGTTACTGTAAAAGGAGGTGTTGAGGGACAGGGGTGCTAAGGGACAGTTGTGTGGGAAAAACTTTGAGTCATATTAAGTTCTTAATTTGAGAAGGTTAAATAAAACCTTGAGTGTGGTAGTTGACACTGTTTTTTTTTCTTGACTACCTATAGGACAAAATAGCATGGTTTTTCATGCAAGTGATTTGGTTCAAAAATGGTTTTGAAAATCATGCTACATTTTCACAAAGTTCAAACATCTCCAAAACTCTGTGTACCACATAACTTAGAAGGTGTACAGGGCAAATGAATGCATAGGTGTAATGTCACACGTATTGCACGTTTCCCGAAAAACTTATAGGTACAACTACATATCCACCCATTCATTCATCATCCTCTTTCTCTTTTCCGGACACATGTGTATTTTGAGGTGGTGGTGGGGTGCTAAGGGACAGGGGAGAAAAAATGAAAAAATAATATATAAATATAATTTCATAAAGTTTTCTTTCCGTAGGTAGGAAAACACCAAATTCCACATAAAATACTGGCATGTTCATGCTTTTATCTCTAACACATTTTAAGTTATACAACAAAACACCTCAAAACTCCCTTAACCCTCACCCGTACCTATTGGTGTTTTTCCAGCCGCGAACGTATAACGAGGGGGAGAAGGAGGGGGAGTGGGTCCGTTGGACCCCCCCTTGCCGTTTCGCCCCTGATCGAGCTAGAGCTTCGCGGAAAAAACGAGCGTGTTGCCTGTGACGAGAGGAAGCCGATGATACCCATTTTAAGGTCCTAGGTCATCGGTTGACCTTCCAGGTCAGGTCAATGACCCAAAAGTCGGGAAAATCGGGACCTATTAGAAAGTCGTAAAGCGTAACTGCTACGGGTTTTTTTCGGGGTGCTGATCGCGAATATCATGTTAGTTTTAATCACAGATGATGTCTTCATGAATTTAGGCCAGGTCGGGTCAGGTCAGGTCAGGTCAACCAGTAGGTAAGGGTATTCGTAGAAGGTGGCAACAGCCTCTGACAGCTTCGTAACATGTTACGAAGGCACCAACTCTACATCGTAAATGTTCAAATGGTTGCTAAATTCGAATTCAGCTCCAAAAACCAGCCTAGAAACATGTAGGGTGAATAGGTCAAAAACGCCCCCTTTAAGCGCGAAACCTTCTGACACTCAACCCAACACAGATTACTCAAACCTTTGGGCACCATCATGTAGCTCATTCTTTTTACTACGCTTTGAGACCAAGAAAAGACACCTGCGTGTGGTATTTAACCCCCCAAAAAGGTTTTCGCATACCCTTACAAAAGGGCGTTTTGCCCCACACCCTGGGTAATACGCCCACACCCATGTGCAAACCGCCCCCACCCAATTCCATCAATAGAACATGATGAAAATGGCAGAATTTGACATCATTCTGACGTCATTTGTGGTCAACCTATCATAGCCTTTGGAATACAATTTTGTTGCAATGTGTAAAATGGATGCCCGAAGGAGTCATGAAAGTTTGGTGACGATATTTGCAGTCGTTTAGGATATATCAGCAAAAAAGGACAGGGAGAGGCCTTTTCGGCCCCGACCTACAGGGCGCTACCCTGCACTCTCACCACCGTGCAAAACGCCCCCTTTCAGAAAACTGGGGGCGTCTTGCCCCATGCATCGAGTAGGCGTCTTTCCCCATCCACTCCATTTCCGGTCAACAAAATATTGACAAAAAACGCGCCACTAACGCCGCAGCATCATAAATTCAATAGAATCACAATAAAACGCAGTTTTGAGTGATGTGCACAATAGCAGGTTTTGTGATATAAAGAGGGCATGAAAATATTAGTAATCTTCTGTAAAAACAACAAAAACAACACCCAAAACCAACATCAGCACCTACCCACGCTGCTTCTCAAGACGCAGAACCGGAAATAGAGACATACGTAAAACAAGCAGTTGACTGTTCTGAAAGACAGGATAAAACACCTATCCGTCGATAAGAAATACGATTTTTTTAGGGGAGGCGTTTAACCCAGGGGTGCGTTTTCCCCACAGTTACCCTACAACTCGAAAAAGTGAACCGAGGTCATCAAAGGTCAGTGACCTGACCTGACCTTCCGGTGACCTTTACACCCACCCTAATGCATGGAAGCAACATCATGTCCCATGTTTGAACGCTTAAAACCACGAAAAGACTGCAAACGCGCGGCTAATGCGAGCCGACATACGCCGAATCGCGATTCCGGCCAAACATGGTCTCAAAAAGTAGGTCACAGGTCAAAGGTCATTTGGGTCAGGGTCATGAAATTTTCAGGGTAGGTGTAAAATTGATTAACGCGAGGGTACTGAAAGTTTCATCGCGATCGGCCGCTTTTTACGTGAGTTATTCGCGAAAAACCGAGGGTTCAATAAATAAAGTGTGTGCCCTTTCACACCCCAATTGTGGGCATTTGGTGAAAATTTCTAGGAATAATATAGGTGTCCCCTCCCCTAACACCCCACATTGGAGCGCTAAGGGACAGTGATGAAAAATAAAAAAAACTAAGATGCATGTACCTATATATTTTAAAACTTTAATGTAGCGGGCATGTAAAGCACCAAAGTCCAAATTCCACATAAAATGCTGACAATTTGATGCTTCTATCTCCAACCCTTCTTGAGTTAATGACAAAACACCTTAAAACGGTCCCTTAACACCCCGTTTTACGGTAATTTGCATAATATAGAGATCATTCAATAGAGAAACTCAATTTTAGTAAGACAAATGTAGCATACTGATGCTTACTGTGAGACGCGGTAGTAACGTTCCGGCGTGTATTGGTGCTCCGCTCCAACTGACCACCAAGGGACCAGGAACCCAGCCGGCCGGCCGACTGCCGGAGGGCAGGGCACGTCAGTGGCGTCTCCAGGGACTCAACTCGGGCACACACCGGCACACCACGCACAATGGAGGCGGGGACACCAGCACATCTCCCCTCCCCTCAGGGGTCCCACCTGAGCTCATATTACAGCCGTAAGTACCAGCATAACGTAACAACGAAAACAACTTGACAACAAAATAACTTAACAAGTGAAAAGAAACATCACGCTGCGCACACGCAAGCCTATCATCACATCTCCTCTATCAGACGCCTCGGCCGTCTCCTCGTCCGCGTCGACCGTCGGAGCGGCGGTTCCTCGGCGAGACGGGACGTCCCCTGAAGCGGCTGTCGGCCTCCGCTGGGCACCTCGGCGCGACGCTGCTCGGTCGGACCTGAGTTGTCCGATGCACCGCTCCTCTCCGCTAGACACGGTTCAACAACAGCATACCTCCGGCGAAGGTGGCACCGGTTGCGGTCTACACTGCCGCCATCGTCAAACCGCACACGATACCTCCGGAACGGTAGGACGTCAGTCACTGTGCCGCACCTCTCCCACCGGCGGGTGCGGACGTCTTGCACCCGTACATGGGTTCCGACTGGGAACTCGGGGAGATCCCGTGCTCGGCTGTCGTAGCGCTCCTTAGTTTTACGACGGCACTCCTCCCGTCGGTCAGCGAACTCCTCAGGGGGCTGCCGTTTGTAGAGATCAGGGTGTGATGGCAGAGTGTCTCTGATCGGTCGTCCGTACACGAGCTGAGCTGGCGACACTCCGCAGCTACCGGGCGTGTTCCAGTGTTGGAGGATCCCTCTCGTCCAGGCGTCCTCGTCCAGTCTGCACCTGCGAAAGTCCCAGCACCTTCTCAATAGCTTTTTAGCAGCCTTCACTCCAGACTCGGCGAGCCCATTAGATTGTGGATAGTGGGGAGATGATGTGTGGTGACTGATGCCCCACTTTCTGAGAAAACTTCGGAACTGATATGATGTGAATTCAGTGCCCCCGTCACTCCACAGTGCCTCGGGAACCCCGATTTGTCGGAAGACATTTAGCAATGCAGACATGACTTTGGTTGTGCCCGAGTGTAAGCCGAGGTATGCTACATGACGCCATCCAGAAAACCCATCCACAACAACAAGATATTTACCTCCAGCGTGACTTCCAATGTCGACAGTCAGATGCTGAAAGGGTCGTCCTGGAAGCTCGTGCTGGATCAGCGTCTCCCGCTGTTGGGAGGGGAGCTCACTCTGACAGCGGTCGCACGACTTTGTGACGTGATCGACGTCAGCATTCATTCCTGGCCAGTAGACGATCTGTCTTGCTCTGGAAATTGTCCTTTCTCTCCCCAGGTGCCCCGCGTGGAGTGTCGCGAGCGTTCTCTTCCGCAGGGATGGGGGTATAACGACCCTGCATCCACAAAGAACGATTCCATCGTCCACTGTCAGGCGATCTCGAACTGGCCAGTACCTTTTGACGGCTTCTGGAACCTCTGATTTACTGTCAGGGAAGCCGTTCCGAATGACTTCTGCCAGTAGCTGGAACTCGTGGTCCGCAGCAGCAGCCTCCCGGACCTCTTTGAGACTGATGTCGACGTCATGGGCCTTGAGTTCACTGATGACGATAGATTGGATGCAGGAAGTCGTTGCATCCTCTCCACACTCGTCGTCTTCGTTTGGGTGCTCGATCGGGTTCCTAGACAGGGCGTCTGCAGCGCTGTGCTGGGAGGCCGGTACCCATCTTGCTGAGATTGTCCCAAACTCGCTCATCCGTAACTTGAGACGCTGCAGCCTTGGATTTTCAATTTCGTCTAGCGTCTTGCTGTTGAGGATTGGTACGAGAGGACGATGGTCCGTGATTACTTCGATGCTCGGAAGTCCTCCGATGAACAGGCGGCACTTCTGTAGGCCCCAGCATACAGCGAGCGCCTCAAGCTCGATGGTCGCGTACCGCGTTTCGGCATCACTGAGGAAGCGTGATCCAGCTTGGATGACGTGCCATCGCCCATCCTTGTCAGCTTGTCGCAGAACAAAGCCCAGACCCTTCTTGCGACTCGCGTCGGTTGCGAGCATCGTCGGCCTGGTGGGGTCGAAGAAGCCGAGAGTCGGCACCGAAGCAAGGTGTTCCTTCGCTCTCTCGAACGCCCGCTGATGGTGCTCTTCCCACAGAAAGGTGGTTCTTGGACTCAGAAGAGAACGAAGCGGCTCCATTAGCTCTGCTACACTGTCGGTAAATGGGGACAGCTGGTTGATGAGTCCGAAGAATCCGCGTAAGTCAGAGATGTTACGCGGAGTCGGGAACGCAGATAGAGCTTGAGTCAGTTGCGGGTTTGGCTTATACCCCTCTTGTGTCACAATGAAGCCGGCGAACTTTGCGGAGCGTTGAGCCAGTTGGAGCTTTCCCAGGTTGAGGGAAATGCCTCGTTCCTCGCATCGAGACAGAAACTCCCGAACGTGCTGGATGTGCTCTTCCAGTGTGCTGCTGAAGATGATGACGTCATCTACCACTTTCCGGTAGTTATCGGGCATTCCCTGCAGTGCCTCGTCCATCCTCCGGTTGTAATGCTCGGAGATCGACGAGACACCATACGGGGCGCGTTTGAAGGCAAATCTCCCGAACGGTGTGATGAAAGTTGTCAGTAACCTGCTTTCTTCCGCAAGCGGGCACTGGTGGTATCCCTTGGCAGCATCAACCACTGTGAACCATTTGGCCCTCTTTCCGACAATGGATGCTACTTCTTCTGCTGGAGTCGGTGATTGATAGCGTTCTCGACGGATGTGTTTGTTCAGCATCGAAAGATCCACGCAAAGCCGGATGCCGCCTCCCTTTTTAGCGCTGACAACGATCGGTGCGCACCAGTCAGTCGGAGTCGTCACCGGGAAGATGATGTCTTGGTCCTCAAGCCGTTTCAGCTCCTCTTTCAGTGGGTCACGATACGACAGTGGTACCCGTCGTGGCGCGGTGACGCAGAATGGCACCGCATCTTCACGGAGATGGATCTTGTACTCCTCTCCTGGCATGCACCGAATGTTGCCATCAAACACAGTGGGGAATTCCTGCACGAGGTCTGGGATCTTCGTGGCACATTGCTCCCCTCGGTGCTCGGGAGCGGCTATCTGACCGTTGGTCGTACAGTGAGTGCTCGGAGTTAGTGTCTCTTCCCTGACCTGGGATGTAGATGGCAGTGCAGCTTGGCGACAGCGCGGTGCGGATTCCGTCCGCACAGATGTCGCCACAAAGCGGTCGGGTTGCGTTGTAGATGGCGCTGGCGTGGCCGTGCCGCGCGGCCCTCCGGTCGAGCTTGCCTGATCTTCAAAGACCGGGGTAGCAGTCGTACTGCTGTCGTCTGGAGCTGCCGGGTGTCTCGAACCAGCGCTGTTGACGTAGGGCGTCGAGGTCGCGCTGTTCATTTGACGCGGGTAGTCCTTTGGAATAATGTTTAACCGGCGGGTGGTCCTCCATGACATCAGCAGACCCGTGACGCGCGGAAGAATGTGTATGTCGTCATCAACCGTGACGTCACCCAGGGTGATACGAACGGGAAGAACGCCGATAGACTTGACGGTGGCTCCGTCAGCTGCTTTCGGGTGTTCGTTGGGCGGTAGAAGGTTCTCAGGGAACTCATTCATGTCGTCCAGGAACTGGATACCTCCAACACTGATGTCCGCTCCGGTGTCGGGCAGCGCGTCCACATCAGCAGAGTAGTACGCCTCTACGCGTACCCGCACCCTCGGGGCACCCTGTACCGATGCAGACGCGATGATAGCCGATGTGCTGGGGCTTCGGCGGTCCACGTGATTCGCCGTTTCACCATCCCGCCGGAAACGGACTCGGCCGTACCCGTCTGGAGACTGCCGTTGGCGACTACGAGAGGCGCGACGATCCCCTGTCGTTGCACGGTGCCGATCGCGGGGAGATGGTGACCGGTACACCTCTCGGGGCGGCGACGACATGTGCCGACCTCTCGGAGACTGAGGCCGGTCTCGCGGCGGAGATGACAGGTACCGATCACGAAGCGGTGGGGACCGATACCGGTCCCGGGGCGGCGGGGATCGGTACCGTCCGTACGACCCCTCGCGGCTCCGCCGGCCGTCGGTCCCCGACCGGCACACAGCTGCGAAGTGGTCCGGTCCCCGGCAGGCCCGACACCGCAGCCCGCGGGCGGGGCACTGCTGGCCGGGTCGGTGCGTCCGCCGACCGCAGCCAGTGCAGGCGGCCGGACCGCCGCACACTGGTCGGAAACGCCCTCACGAGAGGCCACGGGCGATTCCGGAGTTTCGGATTATGTTTTATATAGATCGATTTGAAATTGATCAAATTATTATACTTAGGCCAAAAAAACTAATCCGGGTGACCAAAAATACCTATAATCAGCCCCCGAAGATGGGGTATCCCAGAACTCGGAAACTGACGCGGAGCAAGAGGTTTCTTGAGCCGGATATTCAGAGTCTTATTGCTGATAGACACCAAATTGAAATCCCACACATTATGCATCAAAATGTTCGTTATGAAGTTGCCGACTGGTCAGTGCAAAATTTTTGGTATACTTTTTCCCTAACTTAGATGTACTATAGTTTTTTATGAAGGCTCTCCTACAGTGATTCTGGAATATAACTGCAAAGTTTAGGTAAGGAAACAACAGGTAGTCCCATCTAGTTCCACTCTGAATTTTTGTGAGATGAAGTAGGATTTAAATTTACACCAGGGCAACATAAAAGCTAACTGCGCATATTTGCGCAAAATTTGCAGGAGCCGCTCTTCCTACCCAACTACCGCCCGCCCCGCCCCAGTTTCGGCTCGGCCGCCGCGCCCGGCTTACGCTGACCTGTGTGGCCTGCACGCATCCATGCGTAGTTGACTGGTCATTAAAAACAGATGCGCTTGAGTTTATGAATTTTGTGAAAAGCGCGTTTTATGTATGCATTTATTTATGTATGTATTGACATCAAAAGCCTTCCACATATTGCGTGGCGATTAGATACGGCTTGCATTTAGAGAGCCTTGCTTTTGACAACCATCACTCGGCTGAAGAAAGTGGAAATTGATTACTTCGTGAATATAAGACGCTGCAAATATAGGACACCTGTCACTGACGTCGGGTTACCTTGGGCCGTCTTTTTACATTAGATCACAATTCCGGTATTTAACCCTGTCCGGACCGATTGGTTTTCTATATTGACCGGGGAGGGTTGGTATAACTCCCTCGCCGTTTCGCCTCTAATTGAGCTAGAGCCTCGCGGAAAAAAAAAACAAGCTTGTGTGCCGTTATAAGACGCAAAAATTAGGTACTACCCGATTTAAAGGTCTTAGGTCAGCCAGTGACCTCTTAGGTCAGGTAAGTGCCACAAGGCACGGGCTCAGCTTTAGGTTAACCCGGCAGTTGCTGGGGTATTTCGCCACCCACCGTTTGCTGGGGGGGGGGGGGCGTTAAACGCCCCCAGCCGATAACTCGAGAACCAATAGGCGCAGCGAAACGCACGAGGCGGCAAACGAAAGAACGCGACGAAACGCTTCAGATGAGTACTTTAAAGTTGAATTTTGAGGTCACAGGTCGGGTCAAGGTCAGGTCAAACACCTGAAATCGGGCTTTCAGTAGCATGGACTTCAGGACTTCGCAATGAGCGCCTCTCGTCATAAACTCTGTCAAAACGGTGCACAATCCATCATGTAAGGCCTACAAGAGTGTCAGCCCCATGTAGGGGTCAGTCAAGCATAGGTCAGGGTCAAGGTCAGGTCAACCGGGTAGGCACATATCTCCGAAAATCAAAACTGATATTCGCAGCCTGTGACACATGTTTTATGGGTAATTTGGGGCGTAGAACACGATGGTGACATTCATTTTATCATATGTGTACGTGTTTGGCTCAAAAAGTTCAATTTAAAGGAAAAGGGCCACCTTTAACATGGGGATTGAAACTGAGATAGCCATCTTGTAGCCCGTGTCCGAAAACCTATCTGTCTACCTCCTTACGGCCGATTTCGGCCTCCATTCGTAGTTATCGGCAATTTTAAAAGAAAATACGCCAGGAATGCGTTCTTATCCCAGGAATGCGTTCTTATCCGACAATACAGCCACCCGCGGCGAGGCTTTGGTTTTTTACCAATCAGCTCCAACCAGCTCAGCTTTAACCAATCAGCTTATCTGACACAATCCGACGAGTCTGTCTTCTGAACGCTGATTGGCTTGAGTGTGACGTCATCGCTATGCCATCATACAGTAGGTGCCGTAGAGAGTATCAACATAGTACCAATATGTTAAATAGTTTTAAATACTTTTTCGCGAATTGTGCACTTCTGGCACCAGTTTTAAAAAGAAAATGAAAAATAATAATGTCAAAATGAAAAACAACGATGTCTTCATATTTCACGAAGGTGGCCCTTTTCCTTTAAGAAATGTATGTATCATGGTCGTGAAGTAGTCACGAGAAATTGCCAAGATTCAGATCAAGATTTTGGCAAATGCGAAACGATAATCAATAATCGAAGATAGCCATTTGATTGTTCATGGTATTGGCAGTCTAATTCCGTTTACGGCATGTCTGTATGTTTATTCTGTGATTCTATATGATTTTTTGAATATATGCCGTTTTTGGTCGAAAACTCAGAAATCATGACGTCACTAAAACCTCGATATCTCAAAATTTTCCGACCGATTTTTTTTTTTGAAATTTTGTCACAATAGACTTCAATCAATTCCCTACAGGTACCCAAAATTTGGCTTTATGCTATGGCCCGGCGAAAAAGAGGGGGCGTTTAACGCCCCCCCCCCCAGCAACTCGCGGGTTAATTAGGTACTTTGCCAAAAATGGTTGCACTGCCGCAATTTTGGCATCATCGTGTTTGTCTAGCTCAGGCGCGTTGAATGCTATACTTGGTGTTCGGGTGAAGTCAACTTAAGGTGTTAACCTCGGGTCAAGGTCATGTCGGAGCCCCTCAGATCACGAAAATGGTTGAAGGAGGTCATATTGCATATCATTCGATTCGACAGATCTTCCTGAGTCCAATGGTGGCGTTACCGACTCTCTAGCTCTATCTGATCAGGAGTTATTGACGAAAAACTTATATGGCCTTAGTGACGTCATAAATGACGTCACGCAAAGTCAACAATCCTAAATTCAAGCACTGGACCTTGCAAGGAGTGCATGAAACCATTCCCGGTGCCCGAATAGCAGCTCCCAATTTCCCTTGTTGACTTAAAGTGGTGCTAGATCCTGTATCATACTCAATTATGACGTCACAACTTAACAGATTCACGTCATATATTTAGTGCTTGACATCAAAATGATAGCTTACATATGACAGAGAAGGTATGCAAAGTTTTATGAAGTTTGCTTCACTAGTTGTGGAATAACAAGCAAAAAACTTTTGCGGAAAGGCCGCTGGCCTCTCGCTGGAGCGTTTCCGACCAGTGTGCGCCGCCGGTCCGGGGCGACCACACCTGCAGGGCCGACGGGCCGTCCGCAGTGCCGCCGTGCAGCTCCCGTGCGTCGCGAGATGCCGCCTCCTGCGCCCTGCAAACAGTAACAGTGGCCGACAGAGACAGGTCCGGTGTTGCACACAGACATCGAACGGTCTCTGCAGACCTCAGACCCATAATGATTCTATCCCTTATAAGCGAATCGCGACATTCAGTGCAAAAATTGCAGCTGCGGGCGAGTTCTCTAAGGGACGTTAAAAAGTCATCAAAGGATTCGCCCTGTTCCTGTACCCGTTCGTTGAACTTTTTGCGCTCAACGACCTCATTGATTTGGCCGTTTGCGTATTTCTCTAGAGCCTCGATGGACTTTCTCACGTCAGTACGATCGGGTCCACTTAGCTCCAGGTTCCGAAGCACTCTGATTGTGTCGTCTGTGAGGCAGTCTCGGAGAGCGGCTATCTGGATGCGGGGCTCTGCCCGCTCCAGACCAGACAACAGCACATAATCTTCCCATCGCTCTCGCCAGACGTGAAATAACTCGCCTCGGTCGCTGGCGATGTCCAGCCTGTCCGGTCGCGCGTGCCGGCCGGCCCACGTCGGGCCAGCTCCTGCAGCTGGAGCCACGACACCACTCCGCGAAACGTCCACAGTCTCACCGTTATGAGACATCGCCGTCACTCGTCGGTTCCGCAACACTTATCACTTAACACCGCGGTTCACTATCCTGTCGGCTGCGCCATGTGAGACGCGGTAGTAACGTTCCGGCGTGTATTGGTGCTCCGCTCCAACTGACCACCAAGGGACCAGGAACCCAGCCGGCCGGCCGACTGCCGGAGGGCAGGGCACGGCAGTGGCGTCTCCAGGGACTCAACTCGGGCACACACCGGCACACCACGCACAATGGAGGCGGGGACGCCAGCACACTTACCAAAGCAGATGCCTACCAAAGTAGAAAGGAAGGGCATAGGGAGCAGGATGCTCATAGGATGCTGCCTCTTCTCAGTAGCACATTTTTGTCATGTCTGTTTTTTAAGGCATTGGTGTTCTTGCTCAGTACGACTTCAGATGGTAGTTGCTTCCAGTGGTCCACCACTCTCGAAGTGAAAAATTGGGTGCACCTGTGTAGCCAGTGTCTTGGCTTCTGTAGTTTGAGTGCATATTCTCGCTCTTCCCCCTTTTTGCACCAGCCTCCAGTCTCAGGAACTTCTCCTCAGCATTCACCTTGTTGAGCCCATGGATCAGTTTGTGTACCTGAATCATGTCTCCTCTGATCCTTTACTCTACTGTAGACCTTCCAAGAGATCATTAATGTATATGAGAAAGAGCGTTGGTCCTAGTACGCTGCCCTGGAATATGTCACTCCATACATCTCTCCACCTGGTATGACAACCTCGGACTGACACTCTCTGTTCACGGCCGGTCAAAAAATCACCGATCCAGTGTATGATGATGATGAATTGGGGTTTTTGGGCGCCCGGACTACAGTGGTCATCGGCGCCCATCCAGTGTATGCTCGGATAATGCTCGGTCCATCTATGCCCATTCTTCATACTTTGGCTACAAGATGCTGATGTGGGACAGTGTCGAACGCCTGGTGGCAATCCAGATATAGGATGTCCGATTGCTCACACAATCTCCATCATCAAGAGTGTTCTCCAGGTCGAAAAAGGTACTCGAAGTTAATTCAGGCAGGATCTACCCGAGTGGAATCCATGTTGCTGTTGGCTGAGCAGGTTTGGACTCGAGATAATCGACCACCCTCCTCCTTATCAACTCCTCCATTGTCTTACATGGGACTGACGTCAAACTTACTGGCCGATAGTTGAGAGGATCCGAGCGTTTACCTTTTTTAACCCGCGACCGCCTGTGGGGGGGGGGGGGTCGGATCCGACCCCCCTCCGTTTTTCTTGAATAACTCATGAACCGCTTACGCTATCTACTTGAAACTTGGCATACCTTCTCCCCCATCAGTTTGACGTCTCCTGTGCAATTTTAAAGAAAAAATCATTTTTTTAGATATATCGATTTTAGTGATGCAACTACATGGCGTTTTCAGTCAAAAAGTGGTAAATGTTTAAAAAATCGCCAAAATCGAGGTTTAAAGCAAATTGCAAATTAAGGACACGAATAGACGCAGCTCAACGAGTTCTTTAAAATGGCTATCTCGGATTTTCCATAAAATGTGTTTTCACCCCTAAAAATTCAAAAAACTATATTTTTTGGAAAACAGCTAATAAAATCCAAAATTTTTGGAATTTAAAAAAACGGAATATATGTTATAGAGCTCTATTACAACATTATATGTCCCAAATTTCAACTTTCTATCTTGATTTTTGACCCCCAAATTGTAAAAAATAGTTCCAACATGCATAGGGCATGGTGACGTCATAAGGATTTTCGTGAATTAGAGGCCTTTGTGAACATCGCATGTGAAAACAAATGGCACCACTAGATTCCTGGGACAAAGCTCGTCTAGAAAAGTGCATTTTTACTTCGAAAATAAAAAGTTGAAAAATTGACTTTTTTCTTAGCCCTCGTTTATTTATGTATGGTATAAACGATTTTTTATGCTTTCAATGCACACTTATCACCAGCACAGTGACTTGGGGTCACATATAACCATTAGCATCGGATTCGGCGTGAAAAATAAGCCATAAAACATGTGTCGCACGCCCATGTAGCAGAAAGTGAAAACCGTGACCTTTCGTGACCTGACCTTACCTTGACCCGTACTTAGTATGACCCTTATACGCGCATGGTACCTTCACTAGGCCTTTGAGGTCATTTTTGGTGAGTTTCGAGCAGCAGCTATCGATTCCGCTGTCCGTAAGCCTAATCATGCAAAACACCTGAATTTGACCTTTGACCTGACCTTGACCCGAAAATTGACCTCAATCTTAAAATCTTAAGAGTGCTTTGGGAATGTCTCGTAGAGACCTTTCGAACGCCGCCTCGCGGGGCTCGATACGACCATTGGTTCTCGAGATAACAGGGGGGGGGGGGGGTCGGATCCGACCCCCCCCCCCCAGGCTGTCGTGGGTACGAAAATAGCCCAGGCGGTACCGGGTTAAATATGGGAGTCACTTTCGCTCGCTTCCAGTCCGTTGTCAGGCGTCGAGACTCTAGGGATCGGCAGATAAGGATGAACAGTGAGTGAGTGGCCTTGCGAGGCTGGAGGCACACGCCTTGAGAACTACAGGGTGGACGCCATCGGGGCCTGGCGCCGATGGGGTCTTCGCTCCTGTAGCAGGGACCTCCCCCAGGTCGATGCTGCACTGTTTCAGCTTGGTCCCGGCAACTAACTCCAATTCTGGTAGTTCTGTGCCGTCAGGCTTTTTGAAGACCTGTTGAAATTGTTGGTTCTGTTACAGGCAATGTGTGGAATCAGGCATTCTATAGAATGCTTAGACATTCTATAGAATAGGTATTCTATAGAATGCCTGACCCACCAGGGATTCTATTGAATCCCTAGACATTCTATAGAATGCCTGATTTTCAGGCATTCTATAGAATGCCTAGGAAATACACGAATCTTTCCAACATATTAGTGTATGTTGTATAAGATTATGAGCACAGACCGATATGTAACATTATTATTTTCTGCCAGGCTACCTTGCGGTCAGCTATTTATGTATGTTCATTCAGTCAAATGTTTATTCAGTCATTCATGTTCATCCAGTCAAATTTTCCGGTCAGGTATTCAATCTGACCTTATTTGGTCAAATTGCGTCAGGATTTTATTCTGAGAGTACAAAATATTTATCTTAACCCTATTCCTGGCGGGCTCCGCCGGGACAAGAAACTGGCGGGGGGGGCCGATTCGGCCCCCCTTCAGATCTCAAAAACTACACATCGCAGCGACAAACGGCGAACGGCGTGACCTTCACAGGTTTATTTGAAATTTGACCTGAGGTCAAGGTCAGGTCATTCATCAATGAGGCTGTGGGGTATGGTCATGCTGCATACCAAACGACGCGCCTTGACCAGGCGAGCAGTTTGGTACCACTTACAAGTCTTTAGCACCATCATGTCGTGATTTATTGACAGAAAAACGATTTATGACGTCACATGACCTCAGATGACCTTTGCCGGTGCCCCTGTCAATTAGCGGCACCAGGATCATCACCGATGAGATAATCTTCCATAATACTGAAAGAATTGGGTGGTTTTGACTCGTTTACACGAAGCAGGAGGCGTTTCAATATTTTCCCATAGGCTTGCAATGTAAAGGTCACGAGTGTGGCCTGACCTCAGGTCACAGATATGAAAATTCTGAGATATACAAATTGCACATACTGGTACCCTAACTAAAGCCTGAAGAGAAGAAATTGATCGGTCAAAAACTCTGGCGTGATTGCAAACTTTTCTGAGGTAGGGCCACCAAACCGCCTCTGGTGACCTGACCTGAGGTCAGATCAACTCAAAATTTTCAGAAATGTTGCGTAAAAGCCTTTTAGGAAAAGTCAGAAAATTTGAGCTTCCTAGCTCAATGCGTTTGGGAGAAATAACCAAAAAACCTCAGGGGGGGCTCCTGAGCCCCCCCCCCCCCCCGCCCGGAATAGGGTTAACGCTAGAAAGACGATGGTGGTAATGTCATTATCGGAAACGCCTTTGGTAAAAATATACACAGAAAAAACAAGTTTGACAAATCGTCCATTTTCGGAGGTGTTTGCCTTCTAAGGATTTGATTTAAGGTCAAACTGGAGAAAACGGCTACGAGCCAATTCGAATACCGCATGGCCCAGAAGTCAAGCTGGAAGGGGAGATCGAACAACACCTAATCCGGCTCTTGTTACGGCCGGGCCACCGCCCGGAAGTGGAATAATGAACCATTTATTCAGGTTATTCCCTGACATTACAGTGTAGGTTGAGCTGTCCATGTATATTGAGAGTCGTTACACCAAGTGCTTATGAGTATGACGACATAAAATGTGACCTTTGGTGTATTATTCACCTTCATTTCTAACATCAGAACAAAGCTATCGTCATTCGCAATCACTTTCGATTCAAGCCTACGGTCCACCCTCCCAGCCAACACTCTTCTAATGCAGATTCGTATCTGTAGCAGCATAATCCTCCGAGGGTAACCGTTTAAGCGACTGGTTGGCCTGTGGCTCTCCCGCGTGCCTTGCGCCGTGGCTCTCCCGTGCCAACGGGATTGGATCAGTTGATGCTTGTGGCGCACCATTTGGTGGTCGGCATAGCCCAATTTCTCCCTCGCTTCCTCTCAACTCATTGCCCTGAAATGGTGTGAGGTGACGACCGGCCTAGGCCAACAAAGAAAATTAGGTAAACAAATAGCATTACTGCCACTGACCCCTAATTTTCGAAGTGTGTTTCGGACAATCAAAATACTTAGGCGTTCTATAGAATGCCTGGGAGCTTAACCCTTGCCCGTATAGGGGGGGGGGGGTCGAACGGACCCCCTCGTTTTTTTGCGAATAACTCGCGTAAAAAGCGGCCGATCGCGACGAAACTTTCAGTACCCTCGAGTTGATCAATTTTACACCTACCCTGAAAATTTAATGACCCTGACCCAAATGACCTTTGACCTGTGACCTACTTTTCGAGACCATGTTTGGCCGGAATCGCGATTCGGCGTATGTCGGCTCGCATTAGCCGCGCGTTTGCAGTCTTTTCGTGGTTTCAAGCGTTCAAACATGTGATATGATGTTGCTCCCATATGGGCGCAAAATGACCTTTGCTGTCGGCGCGCCCTAAAGCCCCAATAAACAAACAAGGTGTTGCCCCATGCATTAGGGTGGGTGTCAAGGTCACCTGATGGTCAGGTTAGGTCATTGACCTTTGATAACCTTGATTCACTTTTTCGAGTTTTAGGGGAGACCCGGGAGGTATGAGCCGGTTTTGTGAAAAGACAATTTTCTTCCAGTGGGCAGTGGCTAGACTCGGTTACGTGAAATTGTGACTGTGTACTCTGTGTACGTGTAATTGCCTTTCGCCTGCAACGTGTGCCTGATATTAGGCACATGGGATCAACTATTTTGTCTCGAGATAACTTTCAATAAATCATGTGCTTTTTCGATCCATCAAAATACACCGGGAGGTATGGGCAATGGCCCGGGAGGTATGGGCCGGTGCCATGTTTCATATTCTTTTCTCAACAATGAGAATAATACTCGTAGCTGGTATCTACATACCTTGATCTCTCTTAGAGCCCAGGAACCGCATAAGCGGCCAACAGCTTACTTCATGGAGGTCACTTGGGCGCATATGTATTTTGGTTAACTCAAGCATGCACCATAAAATAAGACCAATAATATTTTTCTGCTCGAATGAAATTTAAAGTTAAATTTTCGACCTTGCGCGACAAAAATAAAACTTATTGACGGGGACATTCAATGAAAGCATCTTTTTATTCATTTAGCATCAACAGGGTGGGTGACCCGAACCTCCCGGTTAGGACGCCAGAATGTGCGTAGCACCTCATCTCATAATCTTGCAAGAAAGCTCCAAATTGTCTATCCAGTCTCAATTTTCATGCTTTAAACTTTATCTTAGCGATAGTCTGACATCATAAAAGGAGCCTAGTTCATATTTATCACGAGTTTTCTGTATGTACCGTATTTTACTCGAAGAGGGCAAAAACGCTTTATCACCGCTCATTGCCAAAGAAGACTGAGGAAGATTTTGAAAATCACGTGGGATGTATAACGGAATGGCTGCTACTAGTTAACGCCGTCAAATGTGTAAAAATGCGCAACACTTCTTCAAAACTGCGATGGCCCATACCTCCAGGGGGCCCATACCTCCCGGGTCTCTCCTACATGTTTCTAGGCTAGTTTTTTTTAGCTGAATTGGAATTTAGCAACCATATGAACATTTACGTAGTAGTTTTGATACCTTCGTAACATGTTACGAAGCTGTCAGAGGCGGTTGACACCTACGACGAATACCCGGCAGGACCCCTACTGGTTGACCTGACCTGACCTGACCCGACCTGGCCCAAATGCATGAAGACATCATCTGTGATCAAAACTAACATGATATTCGTGATCAGGCCCCCGAAAAACCCCATAGCAGCGACACTTTACGACGTTCTAACAGGTCCCGATTTTCCCGACTTTTGGGTCATTGACCTGACCTGGAAGGTCAACCAATGACCTAGGACCTTAAAATTGGGTATCATCGGCTTCCTCTCGTTACGGGCAACACGCTCGTTTTTTCCGCGAAGCTCTAGCGCGATCAGGGGCGAAACGGCAAGGGGGGGTCTAACGGACCCCCCCCCCCCTTATACGTTCGCGGCTGGAAAAACATCAATACGGGCGAGGGTTAACCCGCGCCCCGTAGAGGGGAGGGGGCCGAACGCCCCCCCCCCCTGTCCTTTTCCGTCGATATCTCATAAACGGCTGGAGATATTGCCACCAAACTTTCAGGACCCCTCCGGGCATCAATTTTACACATTGTGACCAAAAAAGTTTCCAGAGGCTATGATTGGTTGGCCACAAATGACGTCAGAATGACGTCATGTTCTGCCATTTTCGACCGAAAACAGACCTTCGCGAGAAGTGCTGTCAGGCCTACAGCTTTGAAGATACAGAAAAATGATCAGGACATGAAGGTGTAGAATTGACAGAGCTACAAAACTGCTATCTCGGATTTTTGAAATTTTTGAGTTTTGACCCCCAAAAATGAAAATGCTCTTTTTTGGATATATTAGCCAAAAAATCCAAAAAGAATTTTGAGTTTCGAAAAAACAGGGATATATGTGAAAGAACCTAACGGCTTCTATCTACATACCCAATTTCAGATCGATATCTCGTTTTTTGGCCAAATTATAGCGAAAAAAAAACTGTTCAAAAATGATGACGTAAAATTTTCAAACTCAATTTTTGGCAATTCTAGACCACGTAGGGCAAAACAAAGACCACCAGTGGACTCCCCGTGACGAGCTGCATCGAATCGATACCCATTTTATGCAAAAATATCAACTTTAAAATTTGACCTAATATGACCTGATCTTGACCTGACCTTCACCAAAACGTGACCTAAGCTGGCCCAAAAGGCTGCCTGACCCACATAATCGCATTTGTCATGTAAAATGGACCATAAAACATGTATCACACGACACTTTCATATTGTGACCCCCAGCCCGCCCAGGTGACCCCCAGTGACCTGACCTCTGTGACCTGACCTGGTATTAGTGACCTCAGATAGCGAAGTATGTGTTTGGCGAACAATGTACCATCGATGGTTTTCAATAACTTACCAATTTACTCGATTTCACAACACATTTCTTGAAATGCCTGTGAACGGTTAAAATCTGACCTTTGACCTGACCTGTGACGTCATCGGTTTGACCTAGGTCAATGAAATTTGGTCACAAGGTAGTTTCCGGGTGGGGCTATCGAACGCCGTTTGAATTTTGAAAATCGGCCGGTAAATTTCCGAGATCTTAGGGGGGGCGAAACGCCCCCCCCCCTACGGGTGGTAGGGTCCGCCGGTAGCCCTACGGGGCGCGGGTTAAGCCAGGCATTCTATAGAATGCCTGATCCCACACATTGCCCGTAACAGTTCCATAGATAACACCAGTATAACGCCTTTTGGGGCGAGTAACGGAGCGAGCGAGAGGGTGAGCCTTGCACGTGCGAAATTTCGAGGGGGTACCTCCAACCAGTGGCGGATCCAGGGGGGGGGGCAAAATGGGCATTTGCCCCCCCAAACGGCATGATTTTAACATTACGCCTATGGACGATGCATGGAAAGAATCGATAATTTTTTTATGGTTTGCCCCCCCCCCCAAACCTCTGAGCTGGATCCCAACTGACTTGTGCACGGCACCCTACTAACCGGTCTCTAGCGATGTGCCAAATTTGAGCACAATCGGCCCAGCCGTTCTCGAGATCTGGAAGCGGCACCCTGCACGTGCGCACGTGCAAAATGGGTCCCAACTGACTTGTGCACGGCACCCTACTAACTAGTCCCTAACCGTGTAAGTACCAAATCTGAGCGTCATCGGTCCAGCCGTTCTCGGGATCTGGAAACGACCCCTGCACGTGCGCACGTGCAGCAGCACCCCAACTCTGGCAGATGGATATGCAGTGCCTACTCCGCTCACTGCCTAGTGGGTGCCTACCTACATGCCAACTTTCACCGCAATCGGCCAAGTAGTTACCGAGATATTGCAACAGTTACAAAACTGACACCTCTTCGTTTTGCACGTGGCACGTGCATAAAGGGTCACCCACATGCATCGGGGATAGTCCAATACTTGGTAAAAGGAATGAAGCTACCCTACAAAAATTACCGCATGCAAATCGGTCAAGTGGTTGCTGAGATATAAGCCTCACAAAAGCGTCCGCACGGCCGACCGGCCGGCCTCTCATACTCAGAAATTTCCGTTAATCTAAGGAAAGACTCCGCTCGGCGCTCGCTTCGCTCGCTCCGTAATGAACTGCCTGGATTGGACACTCGTTTTTGGCGCGAAAAATAAGAGGCCACTTTGGCCTCTTATTTTTAATGACTGATTTTCAATCAGCATTTTGAGAGGCTGATATCTCAGCAACCGCTGGGCCGATTCGCCTGCGGTCTTTTTTATTGGGTAGCTCCATCCTTTCTGCCCCGCAATTCACTTATCGTGGTGCATTCAGGTGACCGTTGTGGCACGTGGCACGTGAAAAGTTCGGGTGTTCAAGTGACAAGTCGTTCTGTTGGAGTAACAATTTTTAGAGGCCTATATCTCAGTAACCACTAGGGTGGTGATTGACTTGCGGTAGCTTTTGTAGAGTAGCTGTATCCGTTCTAACAAACATTGGATACTCTTGGTGCACGTGCAGTGGCGGATCCAGGGGGGGGGGGCAAAATGGGCATTTGCCCCCCCCCCCCAAACGGCATAATTTTAACATTACGCCTATGGACGATGCATGGAAAGAATCGATAAATTTTATGGTTTGCCCCCAAAAAAAAAACTCTGAGCTGGATCCGCCTCTGTGCACGTGAGTGACACCCGCTGCACGTGCAAAGTGCAAAAAACAAAAGAGTTGTTAAATTTGTTCCCATTACAGTAACTCAGCAACTACTGGGACGATTTCGCTGAGACTTGGCATGCATGTAGGCACCCACCGGGCAATGCATATCCGTATGTCATGGTTCGGTTGCTATTGCACGTGCGCACGTGCAGGGGTCGCTTCCAGATCTCGACAACGGCAGGACCGATTGCGCTCAAATTTGGTACACGATTAGAGACCGGTGAGAAGGGTACCGTGCAAAAGTCAGTTGGGACCCATATTGCACGTGCACACGTGCAGGGTGCCGCTTCCAGATCTCAAGAACGGCTGGGCCGATTGCGCTCAAATTTGGCACCTCGTACGAGACCGGTAAGTAGAGTGCCGTGCACCGGGGCGGTTGTAGCTCTGCGCGTGCTCACGTGCTCACGTGCACACCCCTCTGTCATATCTCAGGAACGGAGTGACCGATTGCAATGAAATTTGGTATGTAATTGGATGCTGGATGTGTATGAGTTTTTTTTTCTAAGTCGATGAAGGTAAGGTAATGCACGTGCGCACGTGCAGGGGTCGCCTCCAGATCTCGAGAACGGCTGGACCGATTGCGCTCAAATGTGTCACACGATTAGAGACCGGCGAGAAGGGTGCCTTACCAAAGTCAGTTGGGACCAAGGCCGGATAAGAGGTTGGGACCCATATTGCACGTGCGCACGTGCAAGGTGCCGCTCCCACATCTGAAGAACGGCTGTGTCGATTGCAATCATAATTCATATTTGGCACATCGCAAGAGACCAGTTGGTAGGGTGCCGTGCACCGAAGAGCCTGTAGCTCTGCGCGTGCTCACGTGCGCACGTGCACACCCATCTGTTATACCTATATCAGGGACGGACGGACCGATTACAATTAAATTTGGTGTGTGATTGGATGCTGACCGTTTATGAGTTTTTGTAAGTCGCGAAGGTGTGCTAATGCACGTGCGCACGTGCACGAGCGAAATCGCCCCTGGGGCGATTTCGCTGATTTATTACACTGCTGGCATAGTGTAATAAATAACAAATGAGGACACTTCACCAATTTATAATGCAAACTCATGTTACAACTTTTCTTCAGCTGGGAGTGGGCTATGTAGCTACTCACGCTGCAGTATGACGTAATAAAACGTCATAAAACGTCACTTCCTAAATCATTGAACGCTATCCTCAGCCTACATCATCGTCTTCCATGCCCCGTCATGATGGATTTTTTAAATTGACTTAGACATGAAAACCCACGTTTTTTATTCCACTTAAAGGGACTATCCCGCCTTTTACATGGGGTTTGAGTTGAGATAGCCAAGTTTGCGGCGAGGTTCAGAAACCACTATCTATCTAGGTTGCAACCCCCGCGGCCTCTTGGTGTTGAAGAAATTCGTTCCCTTCAGTTGACCTTGCGCAAGGCCCTATCTTCAACATGGAGCGACCGTTAGTGTGACGTCACCTCGTTTAGTCATTCTGATTTGAATGGGTTTGTTCGTTGAAAAATCGCTTAAAACTTGGTCTGAACTTTGTTGTGGTGCCTACAGAGTAAAAAGAATCAGCTTTATGACAGTAATGTGGCCTGGGGAAGGAGGTAATTTTGGGCTGTGACGTCACATATTTGAAAGTTTGTGTTTGGAATATAGGATGCCTAAGATGCAGACATGTGCATGGATCCGAGAAAATGGATCTGGGATCTGATCCCACGGATCCTGATCTCGGATCCGTCGGGATCATAGATCCAGCTCTTTAATTTATCGAGAGATCCGTAGGGATCATAGATCCGAGTCTAGTATTTTTGATTGAGATCCAGTGGGATCATAGATCCTCATTTATTTTTGGTCAACACAGAAATCCCAAAAGATCACTCGTTATAACTCACAAACGTTCTTATTTATTGCTTTTATGTGATAACACGTCATAATCCATAGTTTTATGGCACTTATTGACAGAGAAACACTTGGAAGCCTGGTTTCAAATGTTGTTCATGGTGGGATCCACTCAGACCATAGATCCATGCTTTTGGTTTATTGTCAGATCCTGTGAGATCATAGATCCAGGACAATTTTTTCACGCCGGATTCGGTGGGATCATAGATCCGAACCTACAATTTGCTTCGAGATCCACTGAGATCATAGATCCATTACTCGGATCCATGGACATGTCTGCTAAGAAATGCCAGAACCGTGTTCCTGGTCATCCAATCTATAAAGTCGGGCACAATTTAACTGGTTTTAACAACATTTTAGAAGGTGGGATAGTTCCTTTAAAGGGACACTCCCACCTTAAAAAAATGTTAATGAATTGGCATGAAAGTGATGTCGCTCGGTTCAGAAAGAGCAAAAAGGAATATCTACCAAATTTCACCGAAAAATATTCACCGGTTTTCAAGATAATAAACTTTTACTTTTGTTTACTTTTTGGGATCTCCGCTGTTCCTAGCGACTTCATTTTGGAAGTGCGGCGTTTGCGGCAGATGTTGCGCGCAAACAGCATATACCATCACTGCTTTACAAAGATGTTAGTATAAGGTTTTAAAATCGTTAGATCACCGCTGACGTCACAAATTCTAAGGGGGCATTCCAATGCATTAGCCCCTTAGAATCAGGGGCTCCGCCACAGGGGGGTACGCGGGGGTCCGGACCCCCTCAATAATTTACCTGGGGGGGGGGGGTACAGTACCCCCCAATATTCCGAATACCTATAAGCTTGTTTTCGCGTAAGAATGACTAAACCATTCACAGAATGTGTTGAATAATTCAGAATGTGCAGTGTTGACAGTCGCAAAGCTAAGGAATTCAAGATATAGAAATGTAGAGATCCCTAAAAATGTGACACATGAAGCACTCAACTCTCGCCGACCTATATGTAGGTACGGGAGTGTCATTATTCTGCCATTTTGTTATTAAGATGAATGCGTTTAAGATTGCTATAGGATTAGCTCAGCATGCTAGAATTCGGCTATAATTTCGTGAGAGAGGTCCAGCTTGCAGGACACCTAGACACAATACCCGCTCCAAAAGAGCTCATCAAAGCGATCTGAGAATCCTTTTTCCATGTGAGGTCAACCGATAGTGTTGGGGGAAGGGGGTTAAGCCGGTCTTTCAATCACCGTACTAGTCTAAGCAACCTCACGCCGGTCTGAGGTAATCTGCAATAATCTGCACAGGACTCTGAATGCAGGTCGGTAGAGATACGTCTACAAATCACAACTCTTACAGGATCCCCTGCATAACCTGACCTTTGATTCAATTGCAGCATTTTGATATCCATTTTCAGGTCGAGGTAGGTCACTCTTTGACCACAGAGACTGAATGTCAGTCTCTACGGACTCCATACTGCTATATTTATGAGGGCAGGGCTTTCAAATCCCTTCAACGACTCCTAAAGCCCTGCGCTTTCCTTTAACTACGGCCTTGGAGGACCCGGCACTGGCCTAAGAGCCTACATATATATCTGAACGCCTATGAAGGTCCCTGAGTTCCCAAGCGCATGCCAGTCACAGAGAGCCTAATGCGCTGTCTGATGGCTAACACCGCCCTTGGAGCGCGCAACAGCGGCCTCCATTGCTCAAAAACGTTGATTTGAGAGGCCGCCATGTCGGTGTCAATGGGCTCCGCTTCTCGGTTTTCGATTTCTTGTGCAAATTGAGCCTTGGTTAGGCTCAAAGCAAAATTATCCCGATAAAATTATTAAGTTTTCTTTGAGCCCTAGAAAAAGCGGCAATTTTTCATCATCTTCGGGAGCTGCAGGGGGAGGAAGAATTCGCCCAAAATGCCCACCCTGGATCCGCCAGCGAGGTTTTGTGTTTTCGGTCGGACCCCCCCCCCCCCCCCAATCCCAAAACCGTGGCGGAGCCCCTGCTTAGAATCCGAAAACTGCAAGTTTGAAATTCAATATCTCCGAATTAAAGCATTTTTCGATGTTGTGAGTGCCCAAACCAGTGCAGGCCATTTGCAGGCCATGGCCACCAATTTGGCTATCTCAACTCAAAACTAATGTTAAGGTGAGATGGTCACTTTAATGAAGGTAAATAATCCCAGTTTCTTACAGAATGCCTTGGTACACACAAAATCAGAGGGCATCGATGTGCCACAGCCCGATGAAAGTCCTACTCGAGTCTCGATCTAAGTGCGCTCCAACATGTTGAACATCGTATCAGCATTCACTCTATTCCGTAACGTTACTCTCGAGAACCCACTGTTTTTATTGCATGTACGGCGCTGTAGCTCTATCGGTTCCAGAGATATCCGTCGACAGTTTCCAAAATGTTGAAATAGTCAGCATTTTACCTATGGTGATCTCTGGTGACCTGACCTTTGACCTGACCCAAAAAATGGCCGTTGTGTTTTCGTCCTTATTTTGGACGATCTTTCGATTGCCGCTTACCGCGTGTTGCTACGTGGCCCAGGAGCCGAATTAGAAGGGGGGGGGGGTGTTCAGACACCCCCCTCCGGCCTGGCGCGGAATCTCGGAGCACCGGCCCGGCGCGGGTTAACCCCTCCTAGCCCTTCAACTTGACCTTGGACCAACTCAGGATTGTTCCCTAAGGTAACCGATGAATAGTCTTACCGAACCATAACAACAACTTTTCTGCACAAGGTAAGTGTAAAAAGCTACAGCAAAACAAATTCTTTTTGCAGATGTGGGCCAAAGCTACCCTCGGTGGCCAAAGTTGCATGAAACTACGGTAATTCATATTATAGATGCTTTAACCTTGCTGTCATCCTCGTTTAGTGGCATCATCGGCACCACAGCAGACGCCTCGACCACGCCTCCAGCTACACATTCTAGGGTACCAGTAGGTACAGTGTGTGATCTAGGGTACCAGGCAGACATGTGCATGGATCCGAGTGATGGATCTATGATCTCAGTGGATCTCGAGGGACATTGCAAGTTCGGATCTATGATTCCACCGAATCTGGCGTGAAAAAAATTCCTGGATCTATGATCTCACAGGATCTGACGATAAAACAAGAACATGGATCTATGACCTGAGTGGATCCCACCATGCACAACATTTGGAACCAGGTTTCCAAGTGTTTCTATGTCAATAAGTGTAAAAAAAAACTATGGATTATGGCGTGTTGTCACATAAAATCACTAAATAAGAACGTTTGTGAGTTGCAGCGAGGGATAATTTGGGAGTTCTGTGTTGACCGAAAATAAATGAGGATCTATGATCCCACTGGATCTCAAGCAAAAATACTAGACTCGGATCTATGATTCCTATGGATCTCTCTATAAATTAAATAGCTTGATCTATGATCTCGACGGATCCGAGATCAGGATCCGTGGGATCAGATCCCAGATCCATTATCTTTGATCCATGCACATGTCTTGTACCAGGTACAGTGTGTGATCTAGGGTACCAGGTAGTAGGTACAGTGTGTGATCTAGGGTACCAGGTACAGTGTGTGACACGGTGCCGTCTCGGCTGCACTGGCAGGTACACGTTCGAGGTGGCTGGCGCGCGGCGCACGCTGCTCTGGCGCGTCACCCACGACACCCTGCAGCTGACCGAGGAGTCCACGGACGTCCAGCTGGCCAACGCCCACCTGCGACTCCAGTTTCCCGACTCCCCCGTGCTCGAGGGTAGGTGGGGCGCGCCCACCCGGCCGCCGCGCCGCGCCGGCTGGACCCCGGACACGGGCTGGCCATGGGCCCGCGGGGAGAGCTCGGACGGCACGGCTGCGGCCGCCCGCCGGCCGTCTCTGTCCTCAGCTGGGATGTTCCACGACAGATCGACCAAGCCTAACACCCTACCTATCAGATTTTGCCGAAATGGCGTCTAGGGGGTCATCTGTACCGTAAATTCATAATCTCCTATTTTCAGCGTTATGCTGCAAACGGTTTACGAGTTATAACCGGAGGTATTTTTCAAAATACCCAGAGTAACCGTCCTTTTAACTCTTATTACATGAAAATGTGGCCAGAGACCTACATTAATACCTATGTACAGTTTGTCAGTACCGCGCAAAGTGACGGTGGATCCATCGAGCCTGACTGAGGAAGGGCCTGCTAAATTGGGGTCACTGAAGCAATTGACATCCTCGTCCATTCCCTAGGTCAATTGGTCGGTGACTTTCAAATTAAAGCAGACCCTTTCTTGGTCAGGCTTGATGGATCCACCGTCACTTTGCGCGGTACTTTTAAGACAGACTGTACAGGGTGTCCCATAAGTTCGTTCTCACCTTATATTTGCATGTAAAACAGAGTACATTGCGTTTTGATATATTTATGACCCCTCAATGTGCTCCCCATTTAATAGGCAAACACATGAATACATGCTGCGGCATGCCAACCGGCATGTTTGGCAGCATAGTAGGCTTGAAGTTAGCCCAGACTGACTTGACATGCGCCGTGAGCCCCTCGAGGCTGGAACAGCGCTTCGCTTCGACGAGCCTTTGACGAGCTTGTACCTCGTAAATTTCAAGGCGAGGTAGGTCACCAGGTCACTTTGAATGACCCGACCTCCCATCACTTTTTTGCAACTTTGTCACCGTATCAGAGCTACAGTAGATGACAGAGGCCTTTGGAAGTTGCAGGATGTAATGAGGCCATCTTTGGCTACAATTTGTATATCTCGGCATTTGTATATCGATGGCCTAAGGTCTAGTCAATTTCGTGGCCTCCCATCAATGGGGAGAAAATCAGCTGCCTTATTTTTCACTGAAACTAGTTGTAATGATCTATGATGCCAATTACTGTAAATGACTTATTCAAGGGCTCCGCCACGGACTTTTGGTTGGGGGGGGGGGGGGGGACGGTCTGCTCTTCGCCCATCGCCCTAGTGTCTCCTCTAAACCTAGGGTACCCCCAAATCCAGTTTTCTCATCGGATTTAGGCCACTTGTTTTTCGTCATAGCCCTGATACGATGATTTTTTAACTGAAAAAAGCTAGAGAAATGGTAGGTCACCTGACCCATGCAATATTACCCAATATTAGATTGTACCTACCTTCCTCAATCCTCATATTGTCACACCAGACGGAAAAAAGCTTGAAAAACAATTCCTCATTTTTTAAATGGTATCTGGCGCATAGTTTTGCGCTGAATCTGATTCCGTTTTAAGCATTTGGCGAAAGTCGGGTCAGGTTAGACTTAGGTGAGATCAACAAGTGCGTGTCCAGCCGGCTAGCCAAAGTAGGTGTCAACCACCACAGAGAGTTTCGTAACATGTTGCATTGGTACCAAAACTACTTCTCAAATGTTCAAATGGATGCTTATTTCGACATAATCTCCAAAAAGTTTCCTAGTGACATGACAGAACATGAAAATGGTGTCCGTGACCCTTGTTTATGCCCTGAGGTCATCTTAGGTCACGAATGGTATCTAACAGTTTTTCGCAAATAACTTTTGATAGAGGCATGCTAGAGCGATGAAAACGCCTTAGATGTGTTCAGCTCGACGATACGGATCGACTGATATGCAACATGACCCTTTCCGGTCAGGTCATGACCTTGACCTGAGGTCAAATTTTCAAGTTGACCTTTCAAGGTCAAGTTATAGTTCATTCGATGCGTCTTGACGAGAGGAACACGATGCCGGTAAAAGTAAGCTCGTACAAGGCTTGGGTCAAAAGTTATTGCAGAAAAACTGTTTCCGAAAAAAAATCGGCTATTTTTGCAGTTTTTGCCCCCTGCAGGCAAAACCGTTGACGTTAGGTCAAATCTGAGAGAATTACTCAGAAAGGGCGTTAATAGGGCTATCGAATGCGCTTTTCCGCGGCGCTGTAGCTCTATTGGTTCCCGAGTTATGCGTTGGGTTCTTGGAAATTTTCGACATTCGACCTGGAAATCGGCGAAATTTTGCCTTCAATGACCTCTGGTGACCTGACCTTTGACCTGACCAAAAAATTGACCGAAGTGATTTCGTCATTATTTTTTACGCTCTTTCGAACGCCGCCTTCCGCGTATCGCTACGTGGCCCAGGAGCCGAGTTACAAGGGGGGGTGTTCAAACACCCCCCCCCCCCCCAGCAGGGCGTGGAAATCCAGGACCCCCAGCCGGGCGCGGGTTAACTTGAAAAATTGAACCAAATTCATCTAACGGTAATGACCTTGACTTGATATTCACGTGACCCTGACACTGACCATATTGCATGTGTCTACCCTCATTTCACATGCTGGCTCTTTTTATGACATGACAAGTCTGGAAACGTATAGATAATGTGCGCTAACATACGCCGTATCGGTGTTTCGGCCTGACATGGTCTGGAGAAATAGTTCACAGGCCCAAGGGTCATGAAGAGTCATGGGGGTTACATCATGAAATTTTCAGGGGATGTGTAAAATTCCCGGGAAATACTAATGGTTTCGTCACGATAAATCACTTTTTACGCGAGTTACTTCCGAAAAACTGAGGGGTGGGTCAATCCGACCCATCATAAGAACGAGGGTTAACCTCTCAAACACTGGAAACAAACAGCTTCTCTCATCCTACAGTTCTGCGATATTCTTATTTGACCGATGGAAGTTTCCTCTAAAAGAACGAACGCGTTTACCCGAAAGAATAATCTCCGTGTTCAGCGTTTAATTGATTGAGAGATCCTTATGGATATTGGATATACCTACTGGATTCATCATCGGAATGGCGCGTGTGATTGCGAACATTATCCGAGTCCCCCGGGTCCCGTAGGTATCAGTGGATGGACACAGCGATTGTGGGTAGTTGTCTGAGTCCCCCGGGTCCCGGTGGTATCGGTGGACTGGCTCAGTGACTGTGGTCTGTGGGTAGTTGCCTGGTCCTCACTGGGCGCTCGTTTTCGACAGGGATCAGCGCGCACCAGACGCCGACCAGCCTGGTACTGCTGGTGGCCACTGTGGCCAGTGTGCACCGGCTGCGTATGACGCTGCCGGCCGGCGGCGAGGGCCACTGTGCGGCGGCAGCCGGCTCCCTGCTGCAGCAGCTGACCGCCCAGCAGCTGCGGCAGCCAGACAGCATGCACGTGCTGCAGGCGCAGGCCAGTGAGTGACACACACACATAGACGCTGCCAGACAGTGAGTGACACAGACACATGGACGCTGTCAGCCAGTGAGTGCCACAGACACATGGACACTGTCAGACGCCGGGCGGGGGATGGGGGGAGGGGTGACTGGCCGACAGTCCACGTGTCGGCCCCTCCGTGCAGTGTGCATCCCCCGTGCCGGCCCCTCCGTTCAGTGTGCATCCCCCGTGCCGGCGCCTCCGTTCAGTGTGCGTCCCCGTGCCGGCGCCGCCCGCGCGGTGCGATCCACCTGGTGTTGCCGTGCCCGGCAGACGCTCCGGCGGCACACACGGCCGCGGCGGGCCTGCTGCCCTCCGGCGAGGCGGTGTTCTTCTTGGCGGGCGCGGCCGGCGGCGGCCAGGTGGTGCGCTACCTGAGCGGCGGTCCGGGCCCGCTGGCGGCCGCCCACCACCTGCAGCCGGCCTCGGTGGTGGGCCGCCTCTGGGGCCTGTTCGCCGACCCCTCGCAGCAGCGGGTCGACGCGGCGCTGGTGCTGGCGCCCGGCGAGCCGGCGGCGCCAGAGCCGGCAGTGGCGGCCGTCTGCCGCGACGGCCGGCTGCGGCTGTGGTCGGTGGCGCGGCGCACCGCACTCGCCGAGCTCGACCTGCTCGAGTTTCTGGCGGAGCGCGGCCCGGCCGGCGCGCGGCGCCACGGCCTGCGGCGGCGGCGCGGCGCCGGGCCGCCGCTGCTGGCCGCCCACCTCAGCCTGGTCGGCCAGCAGGTGTTTGTCCTGGTGCGGGCGGCCGCCACGCGCGCCGCCTGGAGCCTCCAGTACGTGGCCACCGTCTGCGCGCCCGACCATGCGCTCATCGACTACGCTCTGACGGAAGGTAGGAAGGAAGGTCACGGTTTGGGGCAACTGGGCACTGTGGGCAGAGCGGCCAGCCGCCTCGGATGTCTTTTTTTTTTTGTCATCAGTGTTATCTCTCTACTGTTAACCCTATTAGTGGCAGGCTCCTGGCTACCCCCTATTAGTGGCAGGGGGGGGGGCTGTTTACGACCCCCCCCCTTGATATCTCGAGATCTAACGGGCCGATTTTCAAAATTCAAACGGCATTCGATTTCGCTTAACGTGATCTACATTTCTAAAAAATAAAAATTAAAAAATGTTAATAGGGGGGGTAGAGGGGGGTAAAAACGGGCAAATTGCAGATACATTTTAGACTGTTTATCACGGCCAGGTTTCTGAACCAATCTTAACGCAACTTTTGCCGATCGATAGAGAATGAACCAAGAATTCACATGGATCCTAAAAATATGAATTTTCAAAAATCATAGGCGGATACAGATAATTGAGATTGGGGGTACACAAAAAGTATAGTAAATAAGGTTTTTGTTGGTACTGTTTCTAAAAAGGGTGGCAATGGTCTTGTTATGTTACAATTTCCTTATGAGAAAACGACTAAAATTGTATTATTCTTGCATAGGCGGTGTCAGGGCACCTATGTTGGGAGGTAAAACATAACCCCCCTTTTTGGACGCCTGGATCCGCCTATTATGGCAAAACGTGTCAAAAGAGGATGCACAATAACTGTATATGTTATCACATGATACCTTTCATTCACTGTTCGTAAAACTGGTGCAGCATCGTGATCTTCGGCCAAATGACTCGCTTCACGAATAGGACCCCCCAATTCCCAGTGCTCTGGAGCCGCCCCTGGTAAAGTTATGAACTTGAAATTTTCAGGGAATGTGCCCAATTTAGTTTTAGGAAAAGTCAGAAAATTTCAGCATCGTAGCTTCAGCGGTTTCGGAGATATTCCCGAAAAACCTGAGGGGTGGATAAAAACAACCCCCCCCCCCTGCCACTAATAGGGTTAAACTTTGATACCTGCGTTACGTCGTGAATCGTTTCCTAATCCTTGCAGTAACCAAGACTGTGCTTCACTTTTGGAAAGGTACTTTGATAAATGCTTTGTCTGCCTCT